>NC_132791.1:188236053-188536350 GCF_048418805.1 Vulpes vulpes | reverse complement strand
AAAAAAATGATAGAGAAAACAGAACTGGTGGGAAAGATAAAATGAATGTCTGAGGATATGGTGTATGTGCTCCAGGTGGGAGATACTGAGAAGAGGCTACAGAGGAACAAGAACAGGAAAAATAGTATATATCAGAGAAGTTAGATAGATAAAGAGATTTATAAGAATAATAAGAAGGATGAGAAGGAGAAGAGGACAAGAGAGAAGAAGGAGGATAAAAAAAGAAGAAATAGTAGTTGGTTGAGGATGGTATGCTGTATTATAGAGACAGTGCAACGGAAACCCTTTGGAGTGGGGGAATTAAATCGTGATATTCCGTGGACTGCCAATGTCTTCCCTTCAGCTCTTCAGGTCATCATTAACCTTTGCCCATCTCCCAAGATTGCAATGTTATTGATAATTTTCCATCTGGCCTTGGAGTTGAGAGGTTTCAACTTTTTTTTTTCTTTTCTGTACTATCTCTTGTTAATGTGCCAATTACCAACTATGTCCATTCTAGTTTGAAACTAGGTCTATGATCACTGTATGGTTCTCTGGAAACAGTGCAGCTGCTTTAAGTCATACCTGGGTATCTTAGTTCAGGTTCCTCTAACAAAATACCATAGACTGGGTGGTTTATAAATCATAGAAATGTATTTCTTAGGGTTTGGAGCCTGTTAGTCTAAGATAAGAGTGCCAGAATGTTTGGGTTCTGATGAGAGCCCCCTATCAGATTGCAAATAGTGATTTTCTTATTGCGCCTCACATACCAGAAGGAGGGTTAAGAGAGCTCTCAGGGGTCCTTTTTATAAGGGAACGAATCCCATTTGTGAAAGCTCTACCTTCTCGACTCAATTACCTCGCGGAGGCCCACTTTCTAATACCATCACACTGGAGATTAGGATTTCAACGTACAAATTTTTAGTCCACTGCCCTAGGCCTAGACTCCCTGTATTACTTGGCCCCATAAGCCCATTGCATGGATATGATGAGGTTTCGGGTCCTCCAAATGTTTGGTTACCTCTCTTTCCCTGAGGTATGATTTTCCTAGGAAATGAACATAGTTATCTTGAGTAAGACTGGGGGAACTGTTCTTATGCCCCTTATAATGTTGTGGAATCTTTCCTCTGGAACCCTGCCCTCCCCTTTGGAACTAGATGAAAGGATCATGCCTTTTGGGGGGGATTATGGTCCTTCGCTTCCTTGTTATCCAAACTTGATTTATTTTGATTGTATAGATTAAGTAGTGCCCTTTTTATATGTGTATGTACTTTCCCCCTAGAATTGTAAAATTCTATTAAACACATCCCTAACACTGTGGATCTGGTCCTTCTGGCTGTCACTTGGGCCTTCCTGCCCCTTAGGAGGGTTTTGCAACCTGACTACTGACAAGTGGTTGAAAGAAGATGACTGGCTTCTAGTTTTTGCAGGACTCTATCCTCCTCTGGCATAAGCCACACTAGTTCTGTAACAGCAAGTGCTATTATCATCCTTGGCTGCAGAGCAGTTTACCTTTGAGCTTCTCAGTGAAGCCAACAACTCTCTGTCCATTCCCCATCTCTTTGGTTTAGTGCTTCCAAGGCCTTAGTTCAGTTATCTGATGGAATTCCTCGCCTTATGTAGATAGATGCTCTTTGGCATCTGCATCTCTCAGGGTTTATTTGCTTGCTTGCTTGCGTGTGTGTGTGTGTGTGTGCATGTGTGTATGCGTGTGTGTGTGTGTGTGTGTGTGTTTAATTGTCTGTCACAGCATTTCTGGGAAATCACTTCTGTAAGGTACCAAGAATCATCCTGAGAATAAGTTAGTACCATCTTTTGTTTTTATCTTGTATCATGGGGAAATCCTTCCTCCCATATTATATGTTCACTTTTCTTTGGCTGGAACCCTCAGTATCTAGCACAACATATAGATAGATAGATGATAGATAGATAGATGATAGATAGATAGATAAATAGATAGATGATGATAGATAGATAGATAGATAGATAGATAGATAGATAGATAGATAATAGATAGATCTTCCAGTCTGGAGCAGCACATGTTAGAAGATGAAGATGATCTCATAGGTCCTGTGGAACAGAGCACTCCTACCTAGGCTATTGTGAGATTTTAGTCTATGTTTCCCTGGTGGCCAGGAAAGACAGCAGGGGTTGATCATAAAGGAGAACATAGCACGTTGTAAGGCAGAATGAAAGGCAGGAGGGTAGGGCTCCTACCCAGTAGGGCTCAGTGACGTTTGTGGATCCAGAGGGCTCCGGGCAACTGGTTAAGATCTTTGAAGGACGTCGATCGCATGGAGGTGCACATCCCCTTCCCGAGTCTCAGGGCGTCAGTTCCCTCTAATCAGGACTCTGACTTTGACATAGTGACCTGCTAGGGTGGGAATTCAGCCCTTCTCAGGAGCTGTCCTGATCTCATGAGCAAGATCTGAGCTCTGATTCTCAGCTTTTCTGAGATTCTGGATGCAGGAAAGAAGAATGTATGTTGCCAATAAAGATCTTTGGATTTTACACTTATCCTTTATCTTTCTCTAGATTTTTCATCATTTTTTCCTCATTGCCTTCCATCAGTTAATTGATTGCCCCAAAGCTTTCATTCAAATTCATAGTCACTATAAGCACTGCTTTCCGCCTACCTCTAAAAAGCCTGAATCAGGGCACTTGTCTTACATTCCATTGTACTGGCATCCCAACTCAATTTAACTTTGGTAAATGTTTTCAAGGATCTCACAGCTTCCACATTCCAGAGACCCTGCTGCTGCTCACCAGCAGTGATTAAGCGTCCTCACTGCCAGCCAGCCAGCCTATTCACCATCTTCAAAATCTCACTCTAGACTTTGCTTCCTGGAACCAATATAAGAAGCAGGGTCTGATAAGCATTTCTATGCAGGCATTTTATTGGTGATTGGTTTTAGCATCAATATCTGTAGTGGAATAAAGAAAAGAGGATTGTAGAGAGAGAAAAGTTGGATTGGGATGCAGTTGCAAAAAAGGGCCTCGTCTGAATCTATAGGGAGTTTTGAATCTGAAATGATCCCTCAGAGTTGTGAAAAATTGAGGAAAGTTTTCCAGGCTTTTATATTCTTGTATTGATGAATCATTTGACTTGATTTGCCTTTAGAAAGGAGGCATGGGCTTGGGTAAAGTGGCTCTGTATGACCACAAGGAATTCCTGGAAGGAATTCAGACAGAATGTTTCAGTCATCCATAATCCCAGAAGCCTGGGAGACTGAGTGCTCCCACACTGAGGGAGTGGCTCTGGGCAGTACCCTGCTTATCTATTATAAGATTCATTAGAGTGAGTTTTTAAATTAAAATCAATGTTATAAAATTTCTCTGCTTGTCTTTTGTGGGCTGCATTTTTTTCCCATCTAAGATGTCTAACAGCCTGTGCAGGTGGTAGAAACTATAATGATCAATAAGAAGATTCGCCTTATGCATAAGAATTAAAAGAAACCAGTTGCCTGCTATCCTGGACATTCAGATCTGAAAGTGATTTCTCCTAAGTAGGACAATGTGCAATTAATGAACAGTAACTTCAATAACACGTTTATAATAAACAGTGCTGAATTTCATGTAGATGTATCTATAATACCTTGCAATAAGAGCCATTGGCTCAAACTTAGTGCCAAATCCATTAAAAGTCATTAATCAGAATATACTATGAAGAGAACATGATCCTTAAATGACCTGACTTTCCGTAGTGATAAATTTTTTACTGCTTCAAACTGCATCCATCCAGCAAATCTCTTTAAGAATTGTTTCTCCCAGCATAGCCTACTTTTGAATACTCTGTAAACTAGAAAAGCAGTCTTTAAAAACTGAATTTCTGGTGAGTTCCATGTTAATCCAAATTAGGTGTATTTTCCCTCCCACACCAAACATGGGCTTGACTATATGTATCACCAAGTAAATAAAAATATATGAGAATATAAATAAGTACATACATTCAGAGTCATAAATGCAAATACATAATACTGTATTTACTGTAAATACATACACACTGTATTTACCTTAAATCTTACAGGTAGCAAATGCTTTCAAATGTATCGAGGTCAGGGAGAAGACTGGACAATGAGAAACTTCAATCTGTGTCAATAACTTTTTCTAATCCTAGAATTATTTCAATCACAATGTTTTAAAACTTGCAAGAACTTGTTTCATTTCTCAGAACGTGAAGAGGATATTTAATTATTTGAGCATACCAAGTCATGCTTCACTAGTAAAATTAAGAATAAAATAGAGTCTAAGAATAGTACCTTGAATACATATGAACAACTGATTATTTGTAAAAATGCATTTCAGTAAGGAAATGATAGTTTTGCAACAATTTGTCCTGAAAAAATGGAACGTGTGTGTGTGTGTACACATGTACACATATATTTACACACATGCATATATCCCATTTTTCATATGTATATATATATGGATTTTATGTGACATCTTGCATTATGTGCAGAAATTAACTCAAAACAGTTCATAGATTTATATGTAAATCCTAAAACTATAAAATTTCTAGAAAAAAAAAACATGGATGAAAACTGGTAACCTTGAGATAGACCAAGATTTGTTAGACTTGATACCAACCAAATGTAGTCCATTAATGAACAAATTGATAAAATGGATTCCATTAAAAACCAAAACCTAATGATCTTTAAAAAAAAAAAAAAACACTGTAAGGAGAAGGAAAAGGCAAATTACAGACTGGGAGAAAAATTTGCAAGACAAAAATCTGATAAAGGATTTATATTCACAACCTAAGGAATTTCAAAATGCAGTAATAATTGAAATAAAGTAAAAATGGCCAAAATATCTGAACATTTTTCCAAAGATATATGGATAGCACACAAGCACAGGAAAGATTCTCAACATCATTCATCAATAAAAAAAACTACAACTTAAATCATAATGAGATAGACCTATCAAAACACTAAAAAAAAAAAAAAAAAAAAACACAACAGAAAAATCCAGAAAGACTGCACCAAGTGTTGGCGAGGTTATAGAGAAACTAGAACTGTCATACTCTACCATAGGAATGTAAATTGGAATTCCCTTAGAAAATATCTTGGCAGTTTCTTAAAAAGTAACACATATACCTACCGTATGATTCAGTCATTCCACTCCTAGATATTTACCTAAAAGAAATGAGAGAAGAAAAAAAAAGAAATGAGAGAAGAGAGCTCTATAAAGACTAGTACAAGAATAATTACAGCGGCTTCATTTATAATAGCCAAAAATTGAGAAAAGCCCAAATGTGCATTGACAGGTGAATGGAGGGAAAACCTTTGGTGTATGTATCAATACTTAGCAAAAATTTTTAAGATGGACTATTGATCCATGCTTCAATATGCATGAATCTCAAAATAATTATGACATGTAAGAGAAGCCAGATCAATAGGTGTATATACAGGATTGCTCTGTTTATATCTAATTTTAGAAAATGCAAAGTAAAAAAAAAAAAAAAAAGAAAGAAAGAAAAAGAAAAAAGAAAAGAAAATGCAAAGTAATCTATCATGACAGAAAATAAATGAGTGAGAGGGATGACCTGGAAGATGAGTGAACAGAAGTAGTGGGGGGGAGAGATGTTGGGGCCACTAGCAAACTTTGGAATGACAGAAATGTTCGTATCTGGATTTGATGATGGTTAAGTGTATATACAAGACAAAACTTATTATATGCCTTATGTGTGTATATTTTATTGCATATAAATTATATCTTTAAAAAGATGTTAGATGTAAAAAAAGAAGGGATTTACAAGCAAACCTTCATATTGATAAATTTGAAAATATGGACAACAAATAATTCTCTAGAAAAAAATAATTGAGATAGTTACAGTAAAAATAATGTAATTATTAGTTGCTCCCACAGATACACACACTTTTGGACAGACATAAAATGGAATTCTCTTAAATTGCTGTTTTCTGTTTTTTTCCCAATTTTATTGAGATATAATTGGCAAATAAAATTGTACATATTTTAAATGTACAGCATGATGACTTGGTACACATATGCACTGTGAAATGAGTACCATTATCCTATTTCTGTTTTCATAGCTCAAAAGAACTGAGAACATAGGGGAAATTTATGGTTAAGCAACCAGAGAAATTAATAAAATATAAAATTAAAGCTTAGTTTTATGTGACTTTCCCATTCTTGTTCTTAATGCTATTGATAAGGGATTGGTCTTCCTCTCCTCATTATTTATTTTGTATTTTATACGTTCTTTCTATATTTTTATTCTTTTTCAAGTTATTTTCTCTCTCTTCTTACCAAACCTTCTCCTAAGGAAGTTGCACCAGAAAAAAATAACAACAACATAAAAATCGCCTTTAGTGTGATGTTTACTTGAGGCCTCTCAGCTCTGATTCATCAGTAGATAGGAGCACTTTCCTGAGGCAGAAAATAGAATAATAGGAAAAATGTTTCTGAATCAATAATGAAAAGATGAAAGGAAATATGTATCCAAACTTCAGCTTGAAAAAGTATAAATTGGAAATACCAGATTTATGTTTGTCTTATGGTAATCGACATCTTAGTCTTGATCAACGTCTACAAACATCAGCATCTACAAGCGTGAGCTCATCCTTTTTGTGGAAACTTCTCTATTAATGATATCTGTGTTCACTTCAAGCAACCGATGAAATAATATTTAGCTCTACTCTCTCTAGCTCCTCATCGATGTAAAATTGATTCAGTCTTCTAAACGTCTCTAACAGATATATTAAACCAGTAAACTTGTGGAAAGTAATCGAAATAGAACTTTATTTTTTGTATCCTACTATCCTTTTAAAATGTATTCAGTATGGGAAATTAAATTTTCCCTCTGTTATTGCATGATAACTCCCGCAGCCTGCATCACTTCTCTGTTCACTTTAGATAATAAAATGTCCTATGCTCAATTTTTGCTCTAAAAGTCTGGATTCAGAAGTCTTCCAGTCCTATATCGATTAACATTTTTCCTCTGTTAAGGTGAAAATTTCTCCCACCTCTCTAACCAGGATTGGGTTTAGTATGACTATTCCTGTTAGACAAAGGATTGTAGCAAAGCAGACCTCTCTTCTCCCTTACTTCCTCTCTTACTAGCTGTAGTGACCTCTCCACTGCTGGCACATAGAGGAGACGCAAAAGAAGGGAAGTGGCCCTTCTGACCTGCTGTCATTTGTGTTAGTCAGAGTTCTCCAGAGGAACAGAACCTGTAGGTCGTGTACGTGTGTGAATATACAAGGGGGTTATCATAAGGAATTGCATCACATCACAAGGGAGGCTGGCAAGTCGGCATCTGCATGGCCTAGCAGGCTGGAGACCCAGGAGACCCAATTGTGTAGATGAAGTCCAAAAGCATTCTTCTAGAGAATTTTCTCTTGCTCTCGGAGGTCAATATTTTTGTTCCATTCAGGTTTTTGGATGAGTTGTACTAGGGTGCTCTCATTAGAGAGAGTAATCTGATGTACCCAAAGTTCACTGATTTAAATGTTTATCTTATCCAAAAACAACCCCTCTAAGTAGATACATAAAATGAATAATCACATCACTGCAGGGGGTCTTTACTTCCTTTAAGCTCAGCAGATGCTTAAAATGGATGTTTTAGACCTAAATTTCTAGGACTATCTTCCTTTTTCTTTGGCTACATCGCATTTGCTTCCCAAGGTATGTCATGGGGCAGGAGTCCAGCAGCACTAGGATACCTATCTTTATCATGTGACTTGCTTGAAAAAGAAAGAAGAAAGAAAGAAAGAAAGAAAGAAAGAAAGAAAGAAAGAAAGAAAGAAAGAGAGGGAGGGAGGGAGGAAGGAAGGAAGGAAGGAAGGAAGGAAGGAAGGAAGGAAGGAAGGAAGGAAGAAAGGAAGGAAAAGAAAGAAGAAGAAAGAAAGAAGAAAGAAAAAGAAAGAAAGAAAGAAAGAAAGAAAGAAAGAGAAAGAAAGAAGGAAGGAAGGAAGGAAGGAAGGAAGGAAGGAAGGGAAGAAAAAAAGAAAAGAAAAGAAAAATGAAGAGAAGAGAAAAGCAAAAGAAGGAAAATCTACAACATTGTACCCTTGTCTCAAATATCCATAAACTCGTATAGCTCCAGAATTGAATAAAATATCTGATAATAGATGTTCAATTAAAAACTATAAAAGAAGAAAGGAAAAACACAAAGACAAACGGAAAAAAAGAAGTAAGGAATAAAAAAAGAAGGGCTGACTTTAAACTTGGAGGAATCTAGAAATATATATAATATTACATATATAATAATAACTTATTATCATTATATATTATATCATTAATGATATGTTATTAGAATAAATAACTTTGCAAGACCATGAAGACTGAACTTATTTTACATTCTCCAAGTGCAAGATGTGAATAGTTTTCTACACAGAGAAAAAAAAAAGGAAATAAACAGCTTAACTTTATAAGAAATGTTGTAATTACTCAGTCTAGCATAGTAAAATGAACATGCTGTTTTGGTTCTAATATAAACATGGAGCTATCCTGAAATCATAAAGCAAAAACATCAATCTGTATAACATTTCCAATGTCAGGTGTCCTGAATTTACCACAGTGACACTAGTAGGAGTAGGAAAAAGCAAAGTCAAGTCTCTGAAACCTGTTTAGACCCCCATCTCTGTCACAATTTGAGACAAGAAAAAAGAATATCAGCCAATTTCTATCTCACACAACTTTGCTTTTCCATCTTGTTGAATAGTTACATCTTTTTAATTGGGGTTTTAAAGGTGACTTTCCTGGAGGATACCATGTAAAAATAAGTAAGTCCAGTATGAAAACCATAACCTGCACACACCAAAGGTTTCAAGTAAAGACCACACACACCCACATGCACAGGCGTGTGCACACACACACACACACACACACACACATTTCTCACATTGCAACTTGGGATAAAGGGCAAACGAAAGTAATATTTATTTATTGAAACTGTATTTTTAATTTGATGGTTTTTGAACTGTTGATTTAGCCAGTGGCTGTATGGTAAATGTCTTGCATACATCATATCATTTAATATTTACAACCACACAACAAAATCCAAGTGAAGATTGGGTCTCCTTAAGAAGCAGACTGTGAGGCTCACCTGGATGGCCCAGATCAGTTAAGCACCTGATGTCATCTCAGGTCATGATCCCAGGGTCCTGGGATCCAGCCCCATGTTGGGCTCCACCCTCAGTAGGAAGTCTGCTTCTTCCTCTCCCTCACCTTCTTCCCCTACTCGTGCTCTTGTTCTCTCTCTTTCAAATTAATAAATTGTTGTTAAAGATTGATTGATGATTGATTGATTGATTGATTGATTTAACAGAGAGAAAGAGAGAGAGAGAGAGAGAGAGAGAATACACAATGGGGGAGGGGGGCGGGGGGCATGGGATCATGACCTGAGCTGAAGGCCAACACTTCACCACTGAGCCACCCTGGTGCCCCTGAAATAAATAAATCTTGAAAGAGAGAAAGAGAGGGGGGGAGAGGGAGGGAGGGAGAGAGGAAGGAAGGAAGGAAGGAAGGAAGGAAGGAAGGAAGGAAGGAAGGAAGGAAGGACTGCGAGGAGGAGTCAGCATGCAAGATGCCATTACAATTGTTCATGGGGATGCCTGGGTGCTTGGTGACCCAAAGGCGGACAGACGCTCACCCACTGAGCCACCCAGGCTCCCTCATGGGAAGACCTTTACATCACGTATCAGCCAGTCATTGTGTGGGCAGCTCTGAAAGGGTGTAAACGAGGTGAAGGCTTTGACTCTCGGCTGAGGCAATCATGAAGAGACCGACAAATGATGCTCCAAGTAGCAGGAGCAAAAGTCCTTAAGGGGATGGGATCTTCGTTGTGTGCAAGACTGTACTCAGACAGTAACTACACTCCTCCACTTTGGCCAAAGGCATCTAGTTTTCACAGAAATTCTAGAAGCAGGACCTCCATAATTCTGGTGCACCTGCCTTACTGGGGGTTAACTTAAGAAGACTAAGGTTTGTAAATTAACCAAAATCAGAGTCCAATTTCTGAATCACAACAGATTATCACAGTCTCTCTCTCTTCCACCATTAGCTTTAGATTCCTCTTACCCGAGGCTGGCATGTCTTTGGGCTCAGTGGCTTGACTCAGGGGCATGATCACACTTTCATTTTCATTCTTCATCCCAGGTAGAGGTTGTCACTGTTAACCATTTCCATCAAAATTAAGTAGGACTACCACACCAAGTCTGATCACCTGAAATCAGGTGATCACTTCACTTTCAGGTGAAGTGTTTTTTCTGTTTTTTCAGTACATATTCCTTCCTTCCCTCCCCCAGTGGTGACTTTTACCCTACCTCCTTCTGATGATGAAGGTCAACCACAGCGTCCAAAGTGGAGAGCTCCATTATTAGTTTGCTGAAGTTCCACAAACCGGGTAGCTTTAACAGAATTGCTTCGTCTCACAGTTCTGGAGGCTAAAAGTCTGAGACCACGATATCGGCAGGGTTGGTTTCTTCTGAGGGCTTCTCATAGTTTGCTGACGATCTTTGGTATCTCTGCTGCCTCATTGTCACATGTTCTGTATGTGTGTTTCCATATCCAAATTTTCCCTTTTTATAAGAACACCTAGTCATGTTGGATTAGGGCCTACTCTAATGAACTCTGTTAACCTGATTAGCTCTTTAAAGACCCTATATACAAAAAAATAAAATAAAATAAAAATAAAGACCTTATATACAAATAAGGACTGGGGGCAGGTAGGGCCTCAATATATGAATTTGAGGGAGAGCAAAGTTCAATGCATAATAAGGCCCAAAGTATCCAGAGAGTATCCATGTGACTCTTTTTCTATTCTGCGGTATAAGTATCGTCCTGTTGGGAAAGCTAAGCCCGTAGAGCACAGTTTTATAGGGATAAGAAATGCATATTTTCTGAGGGTGTCACTAGAAAGGATAGTCAGTAGGATCATTCTGCTTCTTCTATCCCTTGGTTCCGAAACTCATGAATTCTCACTAATATGGATAGAACAATATGTACAGATTTTTGCTTCCTAGTATATACTACATCCCAGAAGATGGTTATCAGTCTTGAAGTACTATATCTAAGCTGTCCCTTTATCTGACTCTAACAGGACATTCTGGATCCCACTGTTTATGGATGATATAGTATATGGTACAGACAGTGGATCTCACAGAAAATGGTTCACTCTCACATCTCTTCTGTAAAATGAGTCTCTTGCTATCTGACATGCTGAATGAATCGATCGAGCACGTTATAAGCCCTGGGTAGTGGCGCTCATTGAGGTTCTCTGGGCAGGAAAAACAAACTGATCCCCAGAATATGGGTCTGTTCTTGTCAAAGAAGAAAGAAAAATAACAACGAAAATCGTTGACTCTCCAAGGTAGAAGAAATCCAGTGTAGTCAACTAGTCATCACGTGCCCGGGTGAAGGGCAGTGCTATACTGGAGACTCAGGGTTGATCTTCGTGCTGCCCGTTTGGATACTGAGTGACAGCAGTAGCTAGATGGTCTCTGGTGTTCGGAGCGTGTGACACTGGACCCATGCATAGCCTCCTTTGCTTCCACTGCGGCTACGGCATTCAGGAATCCGTCTTGCCAGCATTGGGTCAATGCACAAGACACTGGTTAATTTTAGAGGGCTGAGTTCATATTTATATATTTGGCATTTTAATTCTCCTTCCTATGGTGGATGCCCTTTGAAGACGGTTCACGTGCACGGTGAAGTTCTTCACACTTTGTGCTCACTCCATTCATGTAGTTCAACTCCATTTCTCCTTGTCTCATACTTGCAGTATTTCTTCTTCCAGGAACCTAACAACCACAACCAAGATTTTTATCATTGCTTGTGAGTCCATATACTTTTTAATTTTAAACCCTTTCTCTTTGTGTTTTTTTGTTTGTTTGTTTGTTTGGTTGGTTGGTTTGGTTTTGGTTTTCAAGCAGGAAGTGTGGGGGGTAGAGAAGCAGAGGGAGAGAGAGAGAGAATCTTAATCAGCCTTCACCAGAGCTGAACCCAACATGGGACTCCATCTCACAATCCTGAAATCATGCCCTGAGCTGGAATCGAGAGTTGAATGACCCCCCCAGGCAGCCTAACCCCTTCTCTTTTAACATAAAGCAGGTGACAAGGTACACTGGTCAAAGCTCTGCTCTTAGGATTGTGGTTTTCATTTATGGCTTTATGGCTTCTAACCATGTAGCAAGCTGACCAATTCATTAACCAAGTTTGGGGTTTTTCTTCCTTCTGTGAACCAGTCATAAGGGATTCTCAGGCTGCCGTGGGTGTGAACTGATACAATGGTAGGAGGTGACTCAGGAGTCGGAACTACCTGACAGCTTGGTATGGGTACAGATTCTTTGCTCCTCCCAGTCCTACCTGCACTTGATCCGTCTTCCAGGGGCTTGTTGTGAGGTCCTCCCAACCTCATTACTTGATATTTCACAGAACCCAGCTAAGGGAAGGCAGAATGCCGCATAGTCACTGTGATATCCCATCGTCAGATACGCAGCTCTACCAGGACCCAGCATTCTTGCTGGGAGTCATTGGTTAAAATGTGTTCGGTTCTCAGATTCATGTGGCATCACTTTAATTCCAAACCATAAACTTCTGTTGTGGTCCTTTCACTGGAAATTGCCATAAATTACACACCATATCTTTTCCCACCACTAATACCTCTAATATTATAGGGTTTGGTGGGTCATCTAGTAAGAGTGGCAAAGTAACTTGCACCATAGCTTCGATATTTTTAGTGTTCTTTCCTGCTCTGTCTCACGCAAAGCTGAAATTCTTTTGTGTTCTTTTGTGTATACATTGGATAAGTAGAAGCAAATATGGAATATGCTACCCCCAGAACCTCCAAATTTTTTACGTGTATTTTTTTTTATTCTTTCTTTGTAGTATGAAGAACAAGATAAAGCAGTCTTATTTTGGATGGGATATCCTAGCAGGCTCCTGACTTCTGGCCTTCTGGATTTTAACTGGTGCTACAGGGCCTCTTAAATATTATGGGTTAATTTCCAATCCCATGTAGTGGGTATAATTTAATAAGGTGTCCACTTCTTTCTTATCAAGTTTGACAGATATTATATCAGTGACATGTTAGATGGATGTGAGAGAGACCAATAGCTCAGGTCTCTTCACCCTATACTCTGAAGGTGAGTCTGGGGCAAAGATGTAAATGTCTATTATTAACCATTTCATGAGAATGAAAATTCTCTGATTTTCTTTTCCAATAGGTATTGAGAAAAGGCATTCACTACATCAAGCTATGCATTGTGTACCTGTTTTAGTGAACACTCCACATTTGGCACTAAGTCACTTATCAAAATCACTGCTGGGTTGAGTGTAAGGTAGCACATTCTCTTTCTTTAGGGTATTTTTTCTCACAGTCCAGACTGGTCAATTAATGGAACTATTAAGAACACCTCCACCCCTAAAACCTTTAGATCCGTAAAAATGGCAGATTTTTTTTTTAAATCTCTCAAAATACAATGTAGCTTTGTATTTGCTGTCTTGTGGGAACACATTTGTTTCTAAACTTCCATTTGGTCTTCCCCAGTATGTTAGCTACTACCCACAGGACAAGGACCAAATGTAGAAGTTGTACTGATTTACAAGGTATTTATTACAATTAATCATTTAAGCATCAAAAACATGACCATTATAGGTGTCTGGGGTCCTAGTAGATTGTGAGCAGAACATTGGCCGAAAGAACTTTATTTATTTCCTAATTCCTGTGTGTCTCTGGCTTAAAATCTCTGTGTCTGAGAGTCCTTATCAGAGTGGACCTGTGTCTCACCGTTCTCACAGTGCTCTTCCAGCATGCACTTAACTCAGATACGTTGTCAAAGGCTCATTTAAGGAAGTTCTATGGGAATCAGTAGCCATCTAAGCCACTCGAGATCCTGTATTCTATTAAATATATTTACAACTCTCTAGATCGGCTTTGCCCCTTTAGACCTTGGGACCTTGGTGTGAATTATAATTGTACCCCCCCCCCCGGTTTGATGGGATTACCTGGACTTTTGGGGAGATCCTATTATCCTCATTGATATCAATGACCCTAATTTTGTTATGGCCTCTCCTATCATCAGTTCTGGCAAATAGAGGAGAGACTGAGAGTTTGCTGCCTCACGACCTATACCATCCTAGTGGCCCTGGGAAATGTATTTTCCAAGCCTTCCTCTTGCACATAATCATCACATGTATATCTTCACCACACCCAAGTTTCTGAGCATTCTAATCTGTTTTTTTTTAATCATCTTTTATAGAAAGTCTTCCCTGTCAACCTCATTTCAAGTAGTTCACTGCAGTTTCCATTTTTCCAGGCTCCATCCCAGTAGCAAGTTCAGACAGTCTCAAATTTTTTGCCATTATGCTAAATTCTGTATGTCAAGATCATGTTCTCAGGTTGATAAAGTTCCTCCTACTCAACATTAAGAACTTTTGTCCTTAGTCAAGTGGACTCAGAATCCTATCCCATTTATGTTCTGTGTACTGCACATATAAATCTTCAAGCTCTTTGGAGCATAATTTTTCCTTCCATTATCAGTCCCAGTGTATCCGCTGCTGAGTTCTGATGTGCTGTGCCAGTAGCGGCCATCCAGTACCCACTGACCTCAGAGTTACTATTTCCCTCATATTTTGCAAACCACAGATACTTTGCATCAGCTAATGCATTTCCTATCAAATGTATATTATCTCAATTCATTGTCAATAAAAGATTCAACAATCAGATCTTATTCCACAGGCCAGCTGTGCTCTATATACCCATTGCCAAAGATTTCTGTAAGATTCTTATTGCCAAAAATGTAGCAAATGATGAGACTCCAAACCTTGGTGTATCATTTTCTTTATCAGACTGTATCTGATAACAACTGCCACAGATTTGGTTCCCCAAGAAGCAGATTCTGTTGACTTTAGCCTTCAGGATGATTTTTTAAGGAGTGCTCTAAGATTCGACACTCATGGAAGTGGGGAGATGAAAGCAGTAATCAAAGGTAGAATTCAAACTCTGATGAAAGCACAATTATGGTCTTGGTTGACCGCACAGAGAGGTCTGGAGTTATAACCATCCTTGGCCCAGTTGAGCCAAGATGACCAGGCCTCTATACTCAAGCATTGATACCACTCACATTTGATGTAATAGCTTCTGAATCTAAGGTGGTCTCTGAAGTCCCTAACAGCAAAAGAATATCTAGTGACAGCATTCCCGGTCCCTGTGGTAACAAGACTCATGGACATAGGATCTGGGAAGTACATCACTGTGTCTACCACAGTAGCTGTTCTTAGCCTTTGTAAGCCACAGTTTCCCAGAATTAGGATACAAAACTGACTGCTTGGAAACTGTTAGGGAAATTGAGGTTCAGTCTTATCCCTGTTTGTACAGCTTGTACTCTGGATCTCTACCCAAAAAATCTTATACATGTGATCTCTTCATATCATCTTAAAATATTTCCTCTACTTCTGATTATCTATTGCTTTTTGTTTTAATAATTAGACTTGTGTTGATACTAATTATTGTTCTTTAGTAAATATTTGTGGTGTTAATAAGTGTTTTAAAATAAAATTCTGGTCCCATATTTTTAGGGTAGTTGATTATATAAAATAATCCATGTAAATATGTGTACATTTATTGAGTGCTTACTATTTGTTACATATAGTATTGTTATTGATTATATTATTTTATTTTAACAATAAGCTAATTAAGAGCTTGGGACATCAAACCATTCATTTATTCTTTTACCTATATGCCTTTATTACTTTTCATCATACACGAGTTAACTACCATATGAACTATATGGTATAAAAGAGGGTTCACTAGGGTGTTTTTTTTTTTTACTTTTATTAAGTTTTACACATTAATTCAATAAAGATGTTGAGTGCTTACTATGATATAGATTGAGTGCTTGTTGTCTACCAGCATTGATACTGGTCACCTCTGATGTATTAGCTTCTGAATCTAAGGCAATCTCAGAAGTCTTGACACATCACCGATGATCCAAAGTTGAAGAGGGCAAATTCCTGTCCTTGATAATAATAGCGCAATTATATTCTGGTGGGAGAGACAGATGAGTAAATCACTGATAATAGTGCACTGTGATTAGTGCTACGGTTTAATAACATCCATTCAAGATAATTTCTTTAAATGTAAATCATCTACACTCTCATAAATCAAAGTGTATACAAGCCAACCTGTCTTCTTTACTTTTTTGGGAAAAAAGATTTTTCATTTTTCAATATTTGATGAATTGCCTTAAAATCATATTTTTATTATATGTATAGTTTTTGTAGGACACAGTGTGTGTTTTTCTTAGGGCTTATTAAGAAACAACTAAAATCTGGTTCTTATTTTAATTCACACTGTTACCTGTTCTGTTAAAAAAGTTTGAATTCAATTGTGTGAATTGAATATATATATATATATATAATATGAAATGCTATATATAAATATGTATAATATAAAATTCTAAACAATGTTTTTAACAAATTGAGTTCATTAAAAATGGAGAATGTAGATTTTCTTGAGGGAAAGAATGGATTTCTCACATTAAATGATCAGATATTCAATATTATTTTTTGTTGTATTTTTAAAAATGTATTTGGTCTTAGAATACCAATGTGGATTGATAAGAAATGATAATGCAACTGTTTTAATGTGTATTTTAAACATCAAGAGAACATTAAAGGAAAATCATTGCAATATAGAACTAGAATTAGTACTTGTTTCCATGGGAATTTAAGCCACTTATTTGTAGACATGAAAAATTCAGTTTATTGTAACTGGTTGAAAGCAACTGGTTGAAACAGATCTCAGAAGATTTAGTACAAGGATTTACGGAAATTGTAAGACTTAAAGCAATTTAGAGTCCAAACTATATAATTCTACGTAGTTCTTTATGAGAACCTGAATTGTCAACAGGGCTTTTATTAGAGCATGAGATTAAGACCCTTTATAGGGAACAAATTGAAGACCAACATGTCTTCTCCTTGGTCTGCAAATCTGCAGCTGTCACCTAGGAGTGTATTGGATCATGTCAAAAGAGCTAGAGACAAATAATTTTGACTAGAGCTAACAAAAATCTCTATACAATTATTTATTTTAATTGATTTTCATGTTTATAATTTGATGGCAGATTTCATTTGGATTAGATATGTATTTTCATATGAAAACACTAATAAAACTTGAACTTTTTTCTTTTAATTTTGACATTTCACTATCTCAGTATTCATATTAACCCTAAGAATCAATGAGTTTCTTGATAATAAGGAATGGAAGTGATAGAGAATGAATTTTAAATTAAACATGAAGTACTCTAGGAATAAACATTCCTGTTTGTTTATAAGACATTTTCCAGTTTCATTTTCTCCAGTGCAGTTACCAGTTCCCACTTTGTACATATAATCTTAATTTTCACCGGCTGAATGTCTACATATCTCTAAAATGCACTCTTTTTTTTTTCACTTTCAAAACACAGGCACACCTCAGAGATATTGAGGATTCAGTTCCAAACCACTACAATAAAAATAAAAATACACCTTTTTTATGTGTCATAGTTCTTGTCTTAGTTCTTATATGTCTTAGTTCAGACTTATAAATTCTCCCTTGGATTACAGTCATAGTTCCCAAAATGACCTCCCTTTTTCTTCCCCTGCTTCAGTGGATTCTCTCCCATGGCAACATAAATCACATCGCACACTGCTGTGCATAAATACCTTTCAGAAACTCACTATTATCTATGGGACAACATCCCTAGCCTAGTTTATATCATATTTCATAATCCATTCCATCATCAACAACTTTTGTGTATGAGCCCCAAAAGTGAGCCACCTTAAGATACCAAGAGTCTAAGTTCTTGCTATGCTCCTCCACTAACAAGCTATTGGAAAAATTTGAATGAGTCCAGAGTCTGTGCCTTAACTTTATCACTTTGGAAAGGGTTATAAAATGGTTTGGAATCAGAGTTTTGGAGAAGAATAAATATTACTACTAATACAATAAAGCAATGATGATGATGATAATAGAAGTAGCAAATATTTAGTAAGCAATGACTTAGTTCCAGATATTAAGTCATTTCTATGTATTTATCTAGAGTTCCCCAAGAATTCAATTGTCTCTCACTTCCTTATTCTTTTCTATAGAATATATTCTCTCAGTACAGTGATTTTCTATCTTTATCTGTCTGGAGAATTCCAATTTACCCTTTACAACAAACTTAAGTGTCTCTTCCTCTGTAAAGTTTTGCCTCATGCTTTGGGAGGCACAGTGAGAAACCCCTTATCTCTTGTCCCATCACATTATTCTGTTTCTTTGTCTTTTTTTCTTTTCACACTCTGGTGGAGCTACTTTGTTCAAGAAATAGACTATATGCTTCTTAGAGACAGAGATGATCTCTTTCTCACCTCAGTATTCTCAGTGTCTATTTCGATGCTAGGCATGGGATAATCACTCGTGTTGTATGCATAAAGGATTAATTCTATGAACAAATAAATAATAGAAAGCCCACATGTTTAGCAAATGTTGTAAACATTTCTTGAATTTAATTTATTTTTGTTGGAATCAAAAGGAAGACAAAAGAAAGGTCAGTTTTATTCAACAGCTATGCTCTAGGTTTCATTTGAGCAAAACCTCTTTGTTATAACATATTATCATGCTAGATGCCTCATATTCACAGGGTAATATTTCAGGAAATTTCTTAGAAACAATAGTAAACAAGGAATTATGATTTCCATCCCCAACAACAGACCCAGAATTGTCTTGTGCATAATCATGACCTCAATTTCTATCTCCTTTATGCATGCTTTCAATCAAAGATAAAGGATGAGTGTGAATATAATAATTTGAATTCATTTTTATATAAGATTAAATTTACAGAGATCAAAACTATATGCTGCACTAGAGACTTATGCTGTTCGAGTTCTCAAAAAGTTCATGGCCTTTGCTGTTTCTCAAAATATGTCTAGATTTGGCAAAAGAATTTCAAGAGTTGCTCAGATATTGAACCAGGAATGTATATTGGTAGAAAAGAAAAAAAAAAGTCAGCTCAGAGATATGAAAATGTTAAAACCTATTTACTCCTTTACTAGACAATTCCATTTCTAGGAACCCACAAATAGAAAAACTTACACCAGCACATTAGCACATAAGGTTATATTTATAAATATGTTTATGGAAGCATTGTTTGACAGAATTGTCCGAGACAATCTGAATGTATATTAGAACAGGAACTATTTAATCAAAGGCTTCTTTTTTGTTGTTTTGTTCATTTATCCTACCCCTAGGAAGTACAGCCTGTACAGTCTCTTATTTCAGTGATAAAACTTTTTCTAGAAAATAAGCCTAAGGGTAAACATACCTAGAAGAATGTGTCTCAGTGAGATCTTAAGCAAGGTCCTCATAATCCTCTTATTGTTATGCAATTCCAGGCCAAGATCCTTGATGAGCACAAGACAGCCATAGACACACACCTGATTGCATAGATTAACACCAAAAGAGAAACAGTCTGAAAAATCCAAAGATGCTACACTGAAAATTTAGGGGCAGTGTGAGAGGGAAAAAGGGAGAGAGTATTTCTCCCTCATACCCAAAGCTCTATTCTCTATATCTGTGTCTGCTTTTCTTATCATCTCATTTCAATCATCCTTCCCTCCAAGAATGTTGGTTAGGTGGGAGCTCTACTAGAATTTAGGACATGGATTGAATCTTGAGAAAAGCAAGCCATCAAAATGAAATGAATTCCATGATATGTTAGCCTTTTTATATTTATCATATTTACTCTTACAAGTATGAATGAGGGACACCATTCATGAGCAAAACAGAAATATCTGGATGCAATACATATGTGTGAAAGGCTAAATGTGGAAAAGTAAGGATGATGCAAGGAAATCTCTATTACATTAAATAATATAATTGATCTAGGAAGAGGAAATATCTTTTAGGTCATATTTTATCACAAAAATCTATACTGTTGCCGGAAATACTGTGATCATTGCTATTTTTGCCTCTTCTCTGGGATGTACTCCAAATCTATGTTATTCTGACTGCTTAAGGAATGTTAGATTAATTTACTAGCCCTTTATCTTAGTAAGTTTGACCAGCATAGATATTAAAATAGGAAAGAAATATAAATTTATGGTTGTTATTTTAGATCATGACAAATATCCAAATAAGAACAGATTTTTAAATATTCTAAAGAGTTTTTTAAGAGCTTGGTTATTTGTAGTATAATCTGATAAAGTCATCTGAGTTAGGAGTCTCTGTCAAATTTTATCTTCAAGTTTATATATTTCATTAAGAAACCCAGAGGCACCTGGGAGGCTTAGGCAGGTAAGCATCTGTCTTCAGCTCAGGTCATGATCCCAGGGTCCTGGGATCCAGCCCCACCTGAGGCTTCCTGTTCAGTGGGGAGCCTGCTTCTTCCTCTCCCCACTGCTCGTGCTCTTTCTTGCTATCTCTCTCTCAAATAAATAAATAAAATCTTTTTTTTTTTTTTAAGAAGAAGAAGAAGCCAAACACTGAAAGAGTAACATCTTTCAATTGCATATTGGAGAATATATGATATGGGGCAAAACCCCCCCTTTCCCAAATCTGTTTTGTATAGTGCCTCAATATAACCATGAGTAACCAAACGCTGATAATATAATCTCCACATATAAATAAAGTTAATATTCTGTCCGTGTCAGGTTTAATATATTATCCTTCTAATATAGTAAAGCAAATCCTGAACCTTATGGAAAGGAAGAGTGGACATTACTATAGGAGAGTTAGGTTCAAACTTTGGGTCCATCGTTTCCTCGCTGTGTGACACAGGGTGAAATTAAATAATTTGACCAAAATTAATTTTTCTCTGGATATGTTATTTAATTTAACTCTGAAAATGAAAACATGCTAATACTTATTTCAATGCCTGATATATGGTAGATGCTTGTTTAGTGGCAGTTCTTTCTTCCAGTGGATGCATTCATCTCATGTCAATATTCTTGGTATTTTGCTGTTGTTTTAATCTTCTGAAAATATATCAGCATTCAACATTACAGTGCAGTAAGATTTTAACACCATTTTTATACTTGTCATAATTTCAAGGTATGTATCTTTTTAAAAGCTATTAGTAGTGAGAACTTGCCTAGTGAATGACACAGTTGCCTTATTAACTTATAACTTGGGACACTATTCCTGCGGTGATATAAATTCACTGATTTTTAACACGTAGCAATTACTTTTTAAATGTAGTTCATGTAAATCATATCATTAAATTTATCTGAACAACTTATATAGACATTCTTCCAACTGAAAAACGTGTTCCATACTGTCCCTTTGAAAATGTGTTTTTGAATGTATTCCGTAAATAGTGAAGGTGTTCTTCTCTACAGTACCAGATAGCAAATCAAGTGGCTGCTTTAGGGAGGTCGTATTTACATTAATTAGCATTAATTGATAAAAGATAATCGACATGTGTGCCAGGTATCTATAATCCTAATTCTAAAATCCCAGTACTCTGTCTTGAGAGCTTCACTGAGAATGGCACATGCTTAAAGTGTATTTGTCTGTTGATTAATTATCAGAGTCCAAAATAAGCTTGTTGAGACACTCTTCTAAGGATTTGGATTCATCCCTCATCGTTCTTCATGCACTTCCAGACTTGCATGTGAAATTGCATGAGATATGACATATATAGATGTATTTGATGTCATAAAAATATTAAATGATTTCAAACTGTAGTGTATTGATTTGAGTTATTTAGATATGAGTGTGTTTTCTTCTCAGGAAAAAAAAGTTAAACTCCAAAAACATAACTTACCGGACTATCTCTGTCAGTGTGACCAAAAAAAAAAAAAAAAAAAAAAAGACTATTGTGACAGACTTTAAAAGTTTATTTTATTTTTAGCCAACTCTTAAATCAAGGCAATTCCTTTTGATAATTCTATTTTAAAGTAAGTTTGAAGTCAAAGAGATTTAAAAGTCAAGTGATGTAGCATTTTATGTGCCTGTTTTTGCTTTTAATAAATTCTTGCCTGCTATTTGATAAATAATGAGTGAATTTTCTCTGGAATAACATGGAGTTCATTCAACAAATCAATTAGATTGAAACATTGTTTATAATTGTGCAATTCAATTAGTTTTTAATCATGGTTAGCACATCTTATGTTTTTATTTTCCTGAACATTTTTTGTGTTTAGAGTTGTGATGTGTTTTGAATAGTTTTCTTACTAAATTAGATGTTGTACTCTCTCATATGAGAAACAGAAATTTAAATATTTTATGGTTATTCCCAAATAGTATAAGATTCATTCCCTTGAGTACTCTGTTATGTATTGAGACCTTCATATTTAGGGACAGCCGTGTGTTTGTGTGTCTGTGTATGTGTGTGTGTGTGAATACATCATTTATACTGTGGGTAGGGTTGGAAGTGGGGTAAGTGCAATAATCCTAAATTTGTATGTTGAAAATTCCTGTTTCTCAGAAAAGTACACACATAAACACATAGCAGTAACGGTAAATCTGCCAACTGTTAGCTGTATCAATAAATTTTGACATTGCATAGCTTAAATAAAAAGAGAAAACTCTTCTAAAAATAAACCATATTTATCCCCTACATCTATATCTGTATTTAACCTTGAGATTATGTTAGAAATATTTTGTAATCTGTGTCTGAAAAAATAGAGTTTTTGAGAGTATTAATCAACAGTTCTCCAACTGGGGGCATGAAAATGATCTCACTAATATAAATAAATATAGAAAAAGAGAAGAGGATTTAGAGATAAGGTAACTGGCTTTAATGTGGTAGAAATAGACCTCGTTGAAGAGACTGGAAATTATTTTATGTTTTTGCTATGGAAGTGTTGTTTGACCTTGGTAATGTCACTTCTCTGTTCTGCCTCAGTTTCTTTGCATGTAGAATGAGAGTATTACAATATACATCCTCTATAGAGCACCAAGATTTTCTTAGTCAGTGATTTATGAATGGTCAGTAATTATATTTAATGGGCACCTGGGTGCATTGTTTTCCATTTGTCTCCAACTACTTATTACCTATGAGTCAGTTGCACTGGCATGGCTAGATTCTGAAAGATAATCAATAAAAAGTGGAAATTGCTAATGAATCTACCATGCAACCCATTAGGCATTTTGCTGATGCAACAATTTTAAAATTATATGATTAACAATACTCTTTTAGTATCGAGAGATCTGAAGAAGAAAGCAGTACCATCCTCAAAAAATTATCTGAAACTGGGTGATTCACCTTTCAAATGGATATAGCAGGAAAAGCAGAAGGCATCTTATTATCCCATTCTATTTCTTGAATTTAGATACAAATACAAGATTAGAGTATCAGTGAGCTCAAAACTTCCCTTCCTACACAGCACTTTTTTGTGTTGCACAGTGGTACACTCAGTACATATCTGCATGATGAATCATGATGCAGAAACTGTGAGCTGCCTACCCATTATCCAGTCTCTCTTTCAACTCTATCAACTGAAGCCAGATTTTATTTAGGGGAGCAAAGTCACTAGCTGGAACATTCCCTAGTTTTCCTTTCAGCTAAGGAGGATTATATGGCCTACTTCTAGCAAGAGTGAGGAAGTCATAAGGTAAGAGCTAATAAAGTTCTTTAAAGGATCACACTCAGTTGGCTTACAGCTTTTTGCCTCATAGCCTTTTCCTTCTTCAGTGCTATAGCATAGATACACGGTGGTCACAAGGTGATGACCCTGAGCCATTGAATCAACATCTACTTAATTTCAGAGCCCAAAGAAAATACAATAATCTTCCATTTTATTGAGCCCCTGTAAATTATTTTCTGTTATGTCACACAAGTCTCATTCTTAATTGATGGCTACTTGGATGATTGGCAGGTGTATTTGATGAAGCAGTGGAAAAGTGCAATATCTAAAGGACTTTAGAAACACAGAGTTGCACATTTTATCCTAGATTTTAAGTATATCGGATACATTTTATAGACAGCGACTCTCAAGTCCATAGAAGGAATAAGATAGAAAATCGTCATCAGCCATTCTGTAGCATAAAATCACACATTTCAAAAGTCCTCTCATCAAATGTACGTGTTCAGAAAAAAATTCAATAGAGAGAAAACACGGGCAAATTATATTTCATTACAGTTGTGTTTCTCCAGCCACACTTGGGACTAGCATAAAAGAACATGATTGACAATACCAAGTTCTGACAAATGAGAAGTCAACTTCTAATGTACTTAGTGCTCAATAAGTGTGACGAACATTCACGGCATTATGTTCAGAACTTTACAGTGTGGATAATAAAGGAGAAAATGTTTTAACTTATCTATTTATTCAACAAATATTGTTCAGATACCTGTAACTTGCTTCATAAGATTTTTTAAAAGATTTTATTTATTTGGGATAGTGAGAGAGCGAGACTGAGCTGGGTGGGTGGGGCGTGGGGGCAGAAGGAGAGGGAGAAGTAGGGGGTCTGATGCAGGACCAGGTCCCAGGACCCCAGGACCATGACCTGAGCAGAAGGCAGACGCTTCACCGACTGAGCCACCCAAGTGGCCCTGCTTGGGAACATTTTCAGAATTTGAGCTAATATACTTTCTTCTGCACTCCTTCAGAGTCATATTATAAACTGTATATCAGATTAGTATAATCACAGAGATTTCTTTCCCAGATTTTGAAAGAATGCCAAGACATATACCTAGAATCTGTCCTTCTTGGTCTAGAATTAGATGGCTGATTTAAAGCCAGTTGTCTACTCTTTCTGAACTTTGGTTTCCTTATATTTAAAATGAAAATAATCATATCAAATTCACAAGACTGCTTAATGGTTAAGTGATTTAACACATGTAATTTTAAGAATAAATTGCTAAATGAATACAAAGAAGAGTGCGGGAGGGTAAAGAGAGTTAATTTCTAAGCATTAAAAAAACCCGTAAATATTTACCAATAGAAAAATATGAAATAAATATCAAGTGGATTGATAAGTAGCAATTTAGATCTGTTTTTAAATCATGTATTTTGATAAATGCACAGAAAACATTTGGGAGGATATGGATCAAAATATTATGGGTAGCTACATTTATATGATAAAATTATATATTTGATACTTTCTTTTTATATATCCTGGAGAAATATTTTACTGTAGAAATTATATATATATATATATATATATATATATATATATATATATATATATATATATTCTTCTTCCCACCTTCTACAAAAAGAAAGTTCTTAGCCTCTCTTTTATTTTCCTGAGGCTGCCAAGAAAAACCCTACCACAAATGTGGTAGTTTAAAACAACAGAAATTTATTCTCTGGCAGCTCTGGAGGCTAGAAATTCAAAATCACGGTGTTGGCAGAGTCATGCTTCTGGTGAAGGCTTTAAGGAGGATTCTTTTCTTGCCTCTTCCTAGATTTTGGTGGCTCCTGGAAATCCTCAGTCTTCCTTGGCTTGTAGAAAGAGGAACCACTCCAGTCCTTCCAAGTGTTTATCTCTCTAACTTGACTTTTTTTTTTTTTTTTAATAAGGACACCAGTGATTGGATTTAGGGCCCGCCCTGCTTCAGTATGACCTCACCTGTTAACTAATTACATCTGCAAAAGACCCTATTTGCAGATAAGGTCACATTTTGAGTTTGCAGGTGGTCATGAATTTTTGAGAGAATGCTATTCAACCCACAGCAACCTCCTATTTCTAATTTTCAAGGCAAAGGCCTTCTGCAAAATGAATAACATGCTTTGTTCTCCCTTCTCTTATTCAAACTAAATATAGTATTAACCTACTTCATCAAATAGAATTACAATCTAACAAGCTCCACGCCGCGCAGCCTGGCAGGAATGTATGTGCTGGGTTCCCAGTATCCTTGGGCCAGGACATCAGATTTCCAGCTTCCGAAGTCCCCCCATCCGATTGTGCCTTCGCAGGTATGCAGCAGCAGACTCGGTGACTGCAGGCCCCCATGCTCTAGTGCTCTCATTCTGTGCAAGCGACCCAAGTGAAGGCTCGTTTCCTCACCCAAATGTATTTCATTCTTTCTTTCCTCTTTCAACCCGCTTCATATTGTATCCTCTGTTGCTTACGTTGTTTTTCTGATTATCTCACCTGTAATCACACAAGTCAGTTAACAGCTATTGTGCCAAGTTGATTTTGTGCTTGAGGTGCACAGTGAAAATAATTCTGTATCACACTCCTATGTGATAAAGAGGACTAGGTACCAGTAACAAGATCGCTGTACATTATTCAATCTATATTCTGTGATAAGAATTATAACCCAAATAATGTGGGTGCCTCACCTGAATGCCTTGCTAGAACTCTATAATGTGGGCAGCATTATAATCACCCATACAAAAATGGGGAAACTGAAGCTCAGAGCATTAAATACTTTGTGTGAGATCACACATCTATAGATGGTCTCCACCTTGCAATGGCCCCTAGTTGAGATTTTTCAGCCTTATGATGGTGAGAACGCAATATGCATTAGTAGAAAGTGTACTTTGAACTTTGATATTTTCCTTGGTCAGTCATATGTGGTAAGATACTCTCTCATGATGCTGGGCAGCGGCAGTAGCCACAGCTCCCAGTCAGCCATGTGATCACAAGGATGAACAGCCGATATAGTCACAGCTGTTCTGTACTCATACAACCATTCTGTTTTTCACTTTCAGTTCAGTATTCAGTAAATTACATGAGATGGTCAACACTTTATCATAAAATAGGCTTTGTGTGAGATCACTTTGCCCAACTCTAGGCTAATGTAAGTGTTCTGAGCACGTTTAAGGTAGGCTAGGCTAAGCTATGATGTTCAGTAAGTTGGTTATATTAAATGCATTTTCAGATTATGATATTTTCAACTAATGATGGATTTATGAGGACATAACCCCATTGTAAGTCAAGGAATACTGTAATTGCCAGACTGGCATAGGAACTCAAGCCTTTTCCACATAATGTTCTTAACCTTTAAGACATTCTCCTGAAATTCAAATCAAGACTGTCCACACTCTGACTAGGAATTGTTCCTCATCTGCTTGAATCCAATATACTATCAGAGTCTGGTTGGAGAGACAATCATGGGGCTAATAGTTCTAGCTGTCACCCTCTTTCTTACAGCACATTTGGGAAACAATGTCTGTAAAATCTCTGTGCTATCCTCTTCAGTGGTTTGCTTGCTTTACATAAGGTATCTACATGTCAGGGGTATGCCTTCATGTTCTTTGTTGGATCTGCAACAGCCAAGTCCCAAAGCAAAACCTGAGTCATAAAAAAGAAGAAGAAGAAGAAGAAGAAGAAGAAGAAGAAGAAGAAGAAGAAGAAGAAAGAAAGAAAAAGAAGAAGAAGAAGAAAGAAAGAAAGAAAAGAAGAAGAAGAAGAAGAAGAAGAAGAAGAAGAAGAAGAAGAAGAAGAAGAAGAAGAAGAAGAAGAAACCAGCAATAAAATCGTAATGCTTTGTTCCTGTTCATAGCTTTAGAAATAGACTCACAAGTCCATGTTTCTCTCCTTGGCTAAAGAGTAGTGAGATTTTTGGTTATCCAGAAGACTTGCCATGTCATTTCAGATCCCCACTTGCATACTCAAAAGTCATTGATGGATCCAACATCTCATGCAGCATTCACCTGGTAGTCTTTGTCAATGTCTTAGCCTCTGCATGTACTACCATTAAAGGCAGAGTCCCTACCATTTTTTCCTTGAAGAGGAGGCTTTGATGCCATAACCCAACATTGAACTACTAAGATGACTGATGCATACCTCCTCTCATATAAACTATTTGGGCTTCACCAGTTCTACTCCATCTGTTGGTAGAACACCATCCTGGAAAGTCGCAATAGCTGGGAGAAGCACACTGCCCAAACCCTGCCTTGTTTATATTGTTTGCAAATCTTGATTTCTGTCTGGCCTAAGAAGCAAAACACTATATCTTCTTCTACCATTTTTAATTACTGATTGGAAATTCTCCCTCTGTCTGGTTAGTCAAAAATACAAAGCTAAATGGACTCCCAGATACCTGTACGCCCTCCTCTGAAGCAAGTCAGAATGACAGATTTGTCCTCATGGTTCTTTTTTTTTTTTCATTGCTAGTTTCCTTTGCCCAGATTTCTCTCCCATTTTTTTTTCCCGAGTGATTTCATTAGTTCTTGGGCTTCATCTATCATGCCATGTAGATTATTTCTGAACTCATGTCTTCACCCTTATCCCTTCTTCAGAGTTCTAGACTTGTATCCTTGTAATTATTGTTATATCTAAACCATTCCATCTAAATCTCAAACCTGTCCTCCCCTTGAAAACTACCTTCTCCTTTTGAGTTAATGGTATTCATATTAATGAATTAATGATTTCCTCAACACCTCTTTGTGGAATGAATTAATTATATGTGTGGGATCACCTACTTATATTGACATTACATGATTAAAATTTAAAAAATGAGTGATTATCCAAAGGCCCTTCAGACATAACTTATCCAGATGCCCAAATTATATTACTAGGGACTTTACTTCATAGATCCCTTATCTGCTTTCTCCTGTGTTGGTATCATTGCCAGGTTTCGAGAGATGGTCTCAAAGAGCTCAGATTTATATCTATGCTTCCTATAGTTCTAACAAAAATAAAAACTCATTCTTAATTTAGGGTATATCGATGCTAATCTGCCTATATGCTCATATCTGACCTGATTGATTTAGCCAGGGAAGTATGATGATCTGGTTGGGCAAAACTGGATTTCTTTTTCATCCTTTGAACATAAGATGGAGTTTTCTCCTTGCCAACCATGAGAACTCAGAAGTGGAGGTGGAGATGCATGAAGAAATTGAGACTGAATAAATACTGCATATGGCAACACACTGGATGCCTACAATAGCTGAATCCTGAAGGTTTAACACAATGAGGAAGGACACTCCTGAACAAAGAATACGCTAGGAGTGGACACACTCAAAAAACTATTGCTACACTCTCTGCCCCTACTCTAATCCATTGTATTTTTTTTTTTTGCTTTTAAAAAAACAGGTATTTATTCTGATTGAATAAAAATTGTTTTGTGAAAAATGCATTTATTTTTCTTTAGCTATTCCAATCAGCAGGCGATTTGCTGAATGCATTATCATAAATTATAATAATTACCATTTCAAACAACCAAATAAAATTTGTAGTAATTATTATGTCCCGAAAGATTTTATTTTAGAGAACTTAACATTTTTTTCCACTCCATTCTGCATGTGCAACTGAGTTTATTGCAATTAAGGGTATGGGGTCAAACAAATGAAAACTACTAATGAGGAAAAAGAGAAAAGTCTCATCCTATTTTGTGGGCTGTGTTGATTGTATTTTTTATGTAATTGTTGTTCTTGAGAGCTTCCCTTAAATATTTCTGTTAAAAAAATCTCCATTGAAGTCTACAATTAATTCTATTGACATTAGTTTTTCCCCAACTTAAGTTCTGGATTTTTAGAATTTTATGAAAGTAAAAAAAAAAAAATAATAAGTCCTTAGTTTATTATTTTTCAACTTAAAATATATTCCAGGGATATGGTGAGATGTGGAAATCATGAGCTTTGAACTATAAAAATACTCTGGCTTTCATAGGCATGATCTTGGTAAACTAACCGAACTGCTTCAATCTTACAAGATAAAATTATAAGAAGTTATTACTACTGCCTCTCTGGAGAGAATATATGACCAATTAGAATGTATTAAATTTTGAATCTACCATTTTGAAAGTACATCAATAATGGACGCTGCATATGTTTCTTATGGAAGACTCAGCAATCTAGCTGACATATAAATATCAATTGAAAGATGACTGAAAACTATGATCACTAGTTATATATCTTTATTTCAAGGACACAAGGTGGAACATTTATTGATTACTTTACATTCTGACATTCCACCCAAAACATGAGGTTAGTAAAAGAGGAAAGAAATTTAATTCTTTTTGCTTGTGTCATAGATCCCCAAATATTCAAATAATTACATTATTTCATTATTTGTGCACATTTATTTGTATAATAGTCTGCTTCTCTCCCTATGTGTTTTCCTTAGTATATCCTTTTTCACAAAACTTATTATAGCTAATCAAAATATTAACATTTTTCTTTTCTTTTCTTAAAAAAAATACAAATCATTTCAAATGGGAGGAAATATAGCAAGGGCTCCCGCTTTGAACTTCCTGGGTTCAAATTCTTCTTTTACTTCTTACTAACTTTATAACCCAGGCTGGTGTTTTAACTTCCTTAAACTTCAGTTTCCTAATTAATAAGATGTGAACGAGAGCATGAACTTAATAGAGTATTAGAAGATTAATTGAGTTATTGCATTTAACATCATTAACGCAGAGCATGGTAACTTAGTCTGAGTTTGATAAATGTTAGTTGTTGTTTTTTACCATTAATGCTGAGGTAAGAAAGGTTAAAATGCGAACATATAGGATGACTACGGCAATTTGTTGAGTTACTAGATATAATCCAAAATTTGTTTCTGAGCTTCATAGTAATCGATATCACAAGAAACCATTTTTCCCCCATTGTGGTAGGAACCTGTAATTTCTATCATCAGAGCAAAACTCTTCCTGCCACTTATCTCAATGGTTTTTCTCAAGTAATGTTTCTTCAGGGAGCATACAGAGTAGTGTACAAGTTAATGTGTTTGGCAACAACTCTCCAGTAAATTACAAAGCAGATTTTTCTAGAGCTCATTCATATCACTACTGGAAGTGGGTTATAGGGCACCAAATCACAATTCAGTAAAAGCCTCAAGAGGGTATACAGTTTATGATGAGGTGGTGTGTGCTTTGAGATTAAAATGAAAAAAAATACTTAAAACATGATTTATGTTTTTTAAAAATTTAACCAGATATATCTTAGACATGTGAAGTGTATACTTGTTAAATCTACAGATTTCTGGGCCAGTGCCTCAGTGGTTCTGATTCAACATTTTTAGAGTGGAATCTGGAGACTGAAGTTTACATAACAGCATAGGTGGATTCTGATGCAGGTGGTACAAGAAACAATCACTCCTTTAAAAGTGTGTGTGTCTGTTTTCTCTATGAGATGCCAGACATTATAGCTAAAATGGATCAAAAACAATTCAAGTCTGAAAACCCTATAAAACACATCATCCTCTTGAAATGTCACATCAAATCATAGTATATTAAAGGCCCTGAGGTGTTCTTCAGTAGAGAAACAAATTTATCTTTATTTAATGTCATGTTTCACAAACATATTTGTCAACAGAGCCATTTTAGCAATTACAACTCCGGATGCTTTTTGTACACACTGTTGGTGTTTTCCGGACCTTCTCTAGTGGGCTGGCATCCTGTCTCCCAGATTCTGGGAGCAGTGACTGCAAATAGTCACAATTACATGCTTCTAAAGAGCTCCTCTCCCAGAAATGCCTTGGAACTGGATGCCTGGGTGGCTTAGAGGTAGAGTGTCTGCCTTCAGCTCAGGGCGTGATCCCGAGGTCCTGGGATCGAGTCCCACAACAGGTTTCCCGCATGGAGCCTGCTTCTCCCTCTGCCTGTGTCTGTGCCTCTCTCTCTCTCTCTCTCTCTCTCTCTCTCCCTATGTCTCTCATGAATAATTAAAATATTTTAAATCATAAAATAAATAAATGGCTAGAAACTGACTCCCAGTGTGCTGGGTCCATGTCATATCAGTTGTGAGAGCCACCTGTGCTCTTCCCAGTTCAGTATCCAGTGATCTCAAGTGTTGGTAGCTAGAGATAAGTGACAGGGTAATATCTGTATCATGAAAAACATCAAAGTCTATAAATCAGCACTCTTTGTTTGAGAGTCAGTTACTAAACCTTTATCTGAATACCACTGCTTACAACTACAGTTAGTGGCTAACTAATATGGGGGAGGTACCGAAGTCCCACTTTCTTGCCCAAGTTATGTAGACTTTGTGGTGCCCTTCACACTCCAGAGCTTCCTGTGACATTAGGCTGAGACTCCAGGCGAAACCACAGCCTTGCTTTGCTCTGCCCCCTGCCCTTATCCTGTTTCTCTCAGTCCCCTTTCTGTACAGGATTTTGCTGAGACCATTGCCTCAGTAAATCTCTTCCTTAGAAATCTCCATCTCAGGATTTGCTTCTAGGGGACTGACCTAAGCAATCTTCTGTTGAAACTCGTGTTGCAAAAAAAAAAAAAGAAAAAAAAATTAAAGAAAGAAAAGAAACTCATGTTGCACAAAACACACTTTTAAGAAAAACTAAAACAGAAGAGTAAAAGTTCTGTATCTACGACACACACAATACCCTTAGAGGATAAACTTACTTCCATCACATCTTCATTGATTTAAATGATTGTTGAGCACCATGTGTATCCTATTTGCCTGTGGCTGTCTTGAGTGTTCAAACTTGCTTCATTCATTGTTTCTATTCTTAAAAGACCTTAGGAGCATTGTGAATACCCTATATGTTTCCTCAAACTGTTCTGACAATGCCTGGCAAGGGCATCTTATTAGGCAGTATTGCATATTATTCTAGAGCATAGGCCCTGGTTCACAAAACCTGAGTCCACATTTGAATTTATCATTTACTTGACCTGAGGCGAACAAATTTACCTGTTTGCAAAATAGATATCCATGTGCTTACTTCAAATGTCTGTTTTGAGGATTACTCTCCTTTGCAAAAAGGAATACATGTATTCAGCTTAAATATTTTCATGAGTATTCAAGGTAATAAATAGTATTTAACTTGGTACTGGTACTAAGATTCTTAGTATTTACTAAGCATTACTATCTTGTGCAATGTCTGGCACACTGTAGGCATTTAAGAAAGTTCTTTTGGAACAAATATTGTTGAATATTTAGATAATAGTATAACTTCAGTATCTTCCACAAAGACAGCAATTCACTTGGTATGGAGTTATTTTCCTATTTTAAGTAACCCAAAGGCCACCTCAAATCCTCTATGGAAAAAGGCAGAGCATTGAATAACAATAAACGGATTTCTACAGGCAGCATACGGCTAGTGATTTAGTTGCTTGAAGATATAGAGAAAAGCATTCAGGCAAAATGCAAACACAGGAATTAGTTACTAAGGAAAATACCATTTCCATACAAAAGTATCTGATAAAAAAAAATGGTGATCTTCTTATATTTACAACATCCCTCGGAGAATGTAGAAGCATTTATTTTAAGTTTCTGGCTAATGCCAAGATATACTCCTAGAAATGCTATGTGGGCATTGAAAAGTGGATCCCCTACCCCCACATATACACAGAAACACGCACACGCACATACATAGCTCTCTTGTTATGTTCACAGACATTTTGGAAGGCTTGAAGCCAGGTTGATATGTCAAGTTGAGTAGAAAGGGTATTTTCCCAAAGGTTGAAAAACACAGCAATTCTCCTGTTGGATCAGACAATCTCATCCCAAGAGGTATTTAGCAAAGCTGCTTGAAAGGGAGGTAGGAGTTGTGTTCTGTTGCTTTTGAACAGAGCTTTTCTATAGGTAACTAATAAGAGAGAAAGGGGAGAGAGAAAATTATCCTATTCGGTTAGTCCTCTCATGTTTCAAGCTTCTTACCAACAGAGAGCACACCAGGGTGGTCCTGGTTTCTGTGGGGTGGTGTATATATTACCACAACTTGGAAGACCCTAAGAGGGGAACCAGAGCCCCCTCCTATCTTCCATTTCTCTGACATTCCTCCCATCCTGGGTATGAAAAATGCCAACTGTTTTTATACTGTCTCTTGCCCTAAGGAATTCTGTGAGTATAACCATGCTCGGTAATCTGCATTTGGATCCAAGCTACTGGGTGTGCATTTATCCATGGCTGCAGCACGTGTATCGTGCGGTGGTGGAAACGCTGCCTTCCCGCCTTCCTGAAGCTGGGCTTGCAGAGTCTACCTGGGTTATGCATGTATTTTCCTTCTTCGCAGAAGTAGTACATTCAGAATGTGGTCGGCTGGGTGCAGACTGTGTCTTCAAGGCAACTCCACAAAGGGGCTTTTATCATTTATTCAGATTCTCATTCTCTCTCTCCTTTTCTTTCCTTTCTACCTCTTACAATGGTTCCTTCGGCGATAACTAATTATATTACCATAGCCAAGTCACCTGAACTCTGTTTTATTTCTTCATCTGAAACAATGAAGATAAAAATAGCATCCTTCTTTAAAAAGGGAAAATTCTAGGAGAGAACAAAGAAAATGTCCCACTCCTGCTTGGTATGATTGGTCTTCTCCAACCTGCCCACTCAAATTAGTCTCCAGCATCCATGAGGCATGACATTTCTATGGAGAATAAGGAAAGAATTGGATTTCAGGGACTGCCCTGCCAGCGCAGAGATCAAGCCTGATCAAAGCCACTGTTCAGATGAACATCTACTTGAACACGGTGCTGTCCATATATATTCATATTCAAAATTTATAGATCTTTGTCATATCTTCCACATGTCAAAAACGAGGTAGAGATTTGTTTGGCAAAACACATTATTTTGCTTCTAAAAATTAGATTCTGAGTTCCAACTCAGATCTGCCTGTGTTGGCAGCAGTTATGCATCATTTTTGGTCAGACGGTGGTTGCTGACCTGCCCAATACCTCAGATCCTACCATTCGTTAGACATGAATTTACACAAAGATATTTACCATTACTGAAGGGCAGAAATATTTAACCTCAACCAGGCATGATCCATTGTTTCTTATATTCAGACTCCTGGCTACAGGCTTCATTGTTTCTTGTTTTTGTGTGTGTGTGTGTGTGTTGTTTTTGTTGTTTTTTGATGTTGTTATTCCAAAGGGAATGTCTTTACGTGGATTTGTAATTTTATTATTTTTTTAAGATTTTATTTATTTATTTGCGAGAGAGTGAGTGAGAGAGAGAGAGAGATCAGGGGCAAGGGGGGAAGGAGAAGCAGACTCCCCGCTGAGCAGGGAGCTCAAAGCCAGACTTGATCCCTGGACCTGAAAATCATGATCTGAGCCAAAGGCAGACACTTAGCAGACCGAGCCACCCAGGTGTCCCTATAGTTTTCATTAAGAAAAAAGAATGGGAAATAATGGATTATGCCACCTAATTTATGTGTGCCATTTTTTTCACAAACTCTTTTTTTAACAAGATTTTTTTAAAACAAGCCTCTACTTCGGTTTTGACATGTGGAAGATATGACATTTTTTTTCACAAACTCTTTTCTTTTTTATCCTTCACTATATCAGATGAAGAAATAAAATAAAGTTCAAGTAACTCAACTAAAATCATAGAAATACGTAGAAGACCTGGGGCTTGATTCATGACCCACTCTTGCCTCTTTGTGATGATATTTGCATTATCGACTGTTGCTCTCAATTATCCTGTAGTATTTTTTTTTTCTGGGAAAAATAGTACTCAGTGATCATGTCACCCTGATGGATTATATAGGTAGAGTTTATGCAGATTTTGTAAGCCTAATATGATAAGAACGTACTCTCCTCTGAAGAAGAAATTACTGAGTCACTAATTTAAAATTTTATGATCTAATACCAGAGCTATAATAACACTGAAAATTTCAGGCTAAAGAAAAATCATGAGGGCAATAATTGTGTCATTTTCAAGATAGTAGGCTATTTCAAAAGCCCCAAGCCACATGTACTTTACCTTTGATCATAGAAACGAGAAAACAAGTTTCATCCTGCTATGCACTGGCATAACTATTCTCTCTCAAGCTGCTCCCCCTCCTCTCTCTACCCTCCTTTTATTTTAGAAACTACACAATTAGAGTCATTAAACACTTCTATAAACAGCCCTCTATATTTTTGTTTTGGGGGTCCTTCTGCCTAGGATGCCACCGCCCATCTTCTCTCCGTGCTAAACTGTTTTTTTTTAAGTAGCTTATTAGATGCGATGTGAAAATAAATCAACTATAAATGTATTGAACAACAAAGAGATGTATCACTGAGTACAATAAGCACGTCGTCAGGATCCAGAGTTGGTTATATTGATTCAATGGACGTCATCAAGGACCCAAGTTCCCACTCCTTCACTGGAGAGAACGTACTGAGGATCGCACAGTTGTTGTGTTTCGTTTTAAGATCCCAAGGTGAAAGTCTCAGTTCCAGGTGCCACATGCCACAAGTGAAGAACTATTCCTCCTCTTACGCCCACATTTAAGGATCAAGGAAAACCTTTCCTGGAAGCCCCTTGGCTACTTCTCCCATCATGTGTCATTATCCAGAATCCTGTTACCTGTGAAGACCTCAATCTGCCATTCATGATGGAAATGGCTCCATCCTGAGTGGCCCACACAGATTCTAATTCACCAGCTAAAGCTGAGGCTACAGCTGCACCTGCCTGCCTCTCCTAAAGAACTTGGCTGTGGCTAACTGAATCGACTCTAGTTCTTCAAACAAGAAAGACGGTAGCGGGGAGTGTACATGCAGGCCACTGTTTGGGTAGGAACCAGACTTCTTTGCAGCTGCATTCTCCAAAATTAAGATATTAAGTTTTCTGTGAAGTCTTCTCCAGTCAGACTGGACAAGGTTAGTTATTTCCTCTTCTGTACTATATTTGAACCTTGCACATACCTTTACTGTTGTAATTATTCTATTGCATTGCACAAACTAAACTTAAATGGAAGTCCTTCCTACCAGTAGTGACCTCCTTGTGGCAAAAAAGAGGTGTTTTGTTCATCTTCACAGTCACGGCACCTGACAATGACTGGCACATAATTGGTTCTTGCTGAGTGTTTACTAAGTATACTTGGGAAGTAAATTCTATTCATAAATGTAATCATTTCTGAATGTAATACATCATTTAGGATAAAATTTTAGAAGAAAATTTCACTTTCCCCATAAAAAAGAGCCACTAGCTACACTGACATTATAAATGATAGTTAAGAAGAAATTATAGCCACATGGAAAAACACTTACCACAACAAGAGAAGAGAAAAATAAAGATACAGATTTTGAACCTGTGCTTGGTAGCTGAATAGATCTGTTATAAAACAAGCATAACAACATATTAATAATAGAATTCAGTTGATAGGTACAAATGTATTCATTATAAAAATTTCTTCAGCTTCTTTTATGTTTGAAATTTGTGACAAAATTGGGAAGTACAGAATTTCAAACTTTTCCTTGGTTATAACTGCATTAACTATTTTGGGAACGTGTGCCTGTAAAACAAGAAATTGTGGAAAAAATATTTATTAGGGTGATAAGATTATGAAGTCCTATTTTTTTTCTTTTCCTTTTAGTGATTGCTATCATGTGGTTTGGGTGAGGCAGTTTCATACTGCGAGAACATTGACACTGAGTTCTATTAAAGTGGAGTCAGGAAATAGAGAATAATTCTGCTTGAGGACTAATTTATACGGGGGAAATTATTTAGGAAGGCATATTTAACTAATAATACTTAGTCATATAGAGAAATATTAAATTACATTTGTAAACTGATATCTAACATCTGCATTTAATCATTTTTATAATAAAAGCCATAAATATGAGAAAATGTAGAAATAAAATGGAAGTGGAAGATGCTCATTATTTCTTTTGTCCTAATTCAGCTTTAACTATATAAAAAACTCCAGGAATGTTAGTTTAATAAACACTTATTGATCATGTAGTGTATTCCAGCCTCTGTGCCCTTCAAATCTTGAATTGTGTCTAAAATTCTCCATCTGCAGGTAACTGAGGGAAGAATGAAATTATTCAATAAAACTGAGTAGTGTAAAGTCCCTTTATTATTATTTTTTTGCCTTTTTTAATATGAGACTGACATCCAGCCAGTATCAGTTCTATGTAATTCTCTCCAGTCTATTAGTTCACTGATGACACATATAACTTTGCACCTAAGAACCAAGTACAGAATTTACTGACACCTGGAAGCAGGTGTGCCCAGCCAATGGGGGCTCCGTTCTGCTGACCGTGACCTCTCCAGTATGAAGAGCAGGTTTTTGCAGCTGAGATTCACCTCTAAGGTGGGGAAAAGAAGTCTCTCTGGTAAAAGAAAGGAGACTGATAATAGGGAGTGATCCCTATCCTGTATAGTTAGTGCCACAATTAACAGGTTAATGACAGTTACGTAGGATTTGGCTTCCGGAGGACACAGTACAGAAGAGAGAGTAAGTTCAGTCAAGCTTGTTCCCAACACAAAGCACATTTTGCTTTACAAATGAAGTATTTCTTTTATTTGGATATGTATGTTTTTCCATTCATGGGTTTGTGATTATAAATATGAATTTATAAAAACCACACCTACAGGCATATTTGAGGGGAGAGGCTGTAGTGTTGCTACTAATGGAGATGATGATCGCATTCCTTTGCTGTTACCACTGTAAGGAGATACCGCAAGCTTGATGGTTTAAAACAACACAAATTTGTTATCCTATGGCTTTGGAGATCATAAGGATGAAATGGGTTTCAGACTAAAATCAAGATGTCCACAGGTTGTGTTTTTTCTAGAAGTTATAGAAGAAAATACCTTTTTCTAGCCTTTTCCAGCTTCTAGAGGATGCCCACCTGCCTTGGCTTCTGGTCCCCTTTCTATCTTCAAAGCCAACAATGGCTCCCATTATATCAGTCCGGCACTTCATCTTCCACATTTAAAGAACCAGTGAAATTACAGCCAATCAGAGAGTCCAGGACCATTCTTTTTTTTAATTTCACTGTCAGCTGATTAGCAACCTAATTACCACCTTGCCATATAACACATGTATTCACAGTTTCCAAGGAATAGGACACAGACATAGGTGGAGGTGGTTATTCTCCTTACCATAATGGTAGATAGAGATTATTCATTTATTTCTTACTTTTCTTTTTCTCCAGGGAATGAGATTTGCTGAACATATTATGTATCAGTCACTTACTGAAAATTGATCCTGTTGTCAATTGCTTATTGTATTTTTCTCATAAGACAAATGATTTTAAAAATATCATTTTCCCCTTTAATAATAAGGAAACTGGGATCTCAAGGACTAAAAGGAGAAGGAAGATGTTTTATCTAAATCTAACTATGAAACCATCGCCTATGCTTGAGTCATTACGTTATAACCAATTAAACTCAAGGAAAAAAAAACATTGATTTCTTAAATTATTTGAACTCTAAGATGCGAAGAGAATAAGAAAAATAATGTACATAGTTCTCAACAGTCTCAAGAATCATAGAGAAATTAAAACCCTGGAAAACATATATATGAAAAAGACAAACTCTGATCAGTGGATAGCCAAGAGGTAAATACCTTTGTCTCCTTAAATTCTAGTCCAAGGAGAAGACTGCGACAACCAAGCAAGTACCCCAGGTACTAATTCACTAATTCATTCAATAATATGTACAGCCTTAACCGTACATCAAATGAGCATCGGTGTGCAGGTACAAATGGTGGATCAGAACTGTTCTGTCATTGTAGAGCCTATGATTATATTGGAAAAACAAAAATTAATCAAATAGCCAAATAAATAGCTATCAACATGTGACCCTGGTAAGGCTAGATTTGAAAGCACAATCAAAGAGAGGATTGATCAAGTTGTAGGGGTGATAGAAGACATAACTGACATGAACTTAGAAGGTTAGGTAAGACTTACCAGGCTAAGTTGTGAAGGTAGAGCTTTCCATCTGAGAGAACAGAGCAGCAAAAGGCCCCTGAGGGTGAGGGCATTGGGGATTCCCAATCTAGAAGACCAGTGTGGATGGGAGACGTGAAGAATGGGGGCGAATGGGGCAAGGTGAGCTGGGAAAGGCAGACACAAGGTGTGCCACGCAGGGCAGGCCGCTGTTACCTACCTGGAGAACAGTTTAGCACCAAGTGGGCTGGTTTGTACTCAGCACAAAGGAGGGGGGTGCACATCTCATCACAAAACAAAGCATCTGAGGAAGGTCTAGATTGCTCTCTGTGCCAGGGGAGACCCATCCTTTCCCTAGGAACCATCTGGGTACCAGATTCAGAACAAACCTCTAATCATTTCAGACGATTTTATTAAGTTAGATTTTAAAAACATGTGCTCCATCCCATGATGCTGAGCTCAGTGTTTGACACTGTCACTCCCCAAGGAGAGTGGGCCTCCGGGGCCATCAGAAGAGGCCATATTAATCACGTAGGTAATTTACAGCTGTTGTAACGTTATGGAACCCCAGAGCCTTACAGAGTTAGCTTTCACCACATTTAAAGAGGAAAATGATGGTAATTAAAAATGGCATTTCTAATTAGTGAGAGGTTAATTAGTGAGAGGCTGGAAGGATTGAGGAGCACAGGTCTCCCATTTCCCAATCCTCTGCTCCCTTGCAACTGGCTGCAGTGTTCTCTACTTTTCTCTTACCTACAGGGTAGCTGTGGACCTTGGGGCAAGTTTTTTCAATGTGTTCAGCTACAGTATAATTTTGATAAGGAGAGTAGGTGATACAGCCTTAGAATGTGTCTCAGTGTTTGCCACGGAACAGAGATAAGAATATAGATGAGCTATGCGGACAACACTGGTTCAACGCATTTGCAAGACTCAGCAAAGTAAGAGAAATAGGCTTCTGAGAATCCAACACTGCCAATGCACTTTCGTCCTCTCAGAATGCTCCAGCCTCCCCCACAACCTGTTTGTTCCTGTTCTACAGTCAAAACTATTGTGAGTACTTTGAATATGTGACACCAGATTAGCAAGGGAGATAAGTGACTACTGACAGATATTCTGACAGTAGAGAGAAGAGAGAGTTGAAAGACAAAAATAATGAAGAATCACTCAAAAAAAAAATCAAAACAGAAAATAAAATATTTTAAAAAGTGATTAAAAGCCAGGAATTAACTAAGAATGGGAGACTATTCCTGTTCTAATACACAATAAGTAGTTACGCATATCTCTTTTGATACCTACTTTATAACAACCTGTGGTTTTATTTTGTCTTTTCTAAGATGATTCGGGATTTTCACATTTATTTTCATCTATTTAGTTAGACTGAACTATTTGCTATAGCGTTTCGTATAGTTGACTATATTCTTCGTTAGAGATTTATTTTTATTCATTGGAGAGAGAAAAAAAAACGTTGGTGGGGGAGGGCAAAGGGAAAGGTTGAGAGAGAATCTCAAGCAGACTCTCCAGTGAGCATGTAGCCCAATGTGGAACTCGACCTCACAACCCTGAGATCATGACCTGAGCTGAAACCAAGAGTCGGGTGTTTAACCAACTGAGCCTCCCAGTTACCCCTTGACTATCTTCTTAATCACAACAAGGTTAACATAGCAAAGGGCTAGGAGTCTGTGCTCTGTCTGTGCCATGCAACATAGCATTATTTGTCCTTTTAATCATAAAAAAATTGAGTCATAGTAAAAGATTAACCCCCATGACCCCCTTCCGTGAGTAAAATTTAGATAGCATAAATTGCTTTATACTATGTGAGGCACCTTTACATTCTCTGAAAGATGCATTTATAAATTCAAGAAATTGTAGTGTTAAGGTCAATTAACGTTTGCTTTTCAGAACAGAATCCTTTGTTTTAACATCACACAGAAGTCTGTGGAAGTAACTCAAGAGCTAATGAGGAAGTTTGATGGGGACAGAGGAATTTTTTTCTACTCACGAACCAAAATATTTCTGTTTGTATCTATTTATATAAACCATTTCTATTATATAGAAAGATCTGGGGAAAGAGTTCAGATAATTGTCATAAAAGTAGCTGAGCAGTTGCTTAAGCAGAGGAGAATTTGTCACAGATTAAGGACCTACTATGCATCAAGCTACTGCGTCTCCAGGATCTCAGGCGACCATCGTCACACCCGTACCAGTAACACCCTGAATCCTTCTCTCATGTTAGTGCACCACGCTCAGATGTGACTGCTATGCTTAGACTCTCGCCCAGAGATCACAAAGCGACCGCCTTACTTACAACACTGCCTTCTCAGACAAATACGTTCAAAGCAGGAAGAAAGGAGAAGAAGCTCCATAGGTGATCTTTTCTTGTGCATGTGTTTTTGTTGTCAAGATGAAAAAAAGAGCTGTCTGAGAAATCCTCCTAGGAGACATTACCTGTTTTCATATGGACCCAAACTGTATAATTAGGCTACACTTATCTGCAAGAAAAAAAGGTAAAGGAAGCTGAGATTAGCATATTATACCAATCGTGAGTCATACCTTACCTTTCTAGAATGTTTTTCTAATAGTTCGTGATTCACATCAGTTTCTGTGGGCAAGAAATAAGCAGGGAAATGGTTGTTGTTGAGTGGGCAGCCAACAGGATCTACACAAGGGCATATTCTGTATTAGACCTATACTTTCCGACTCCTAACTCTGGGAAACGAACTAGGGGTGGTGGAAGGGGAGGAGGGCAGGGGGTGGGGGTGACTGGGTGACGGGCACTGAGGTGGGCACTTGACGGGATGAGCACTGGGTGTTATTCTGTATGTTGGCAAATTGAACACCAATAAAAAATAAATTTATTAAAAAAAAGACCTATACTTTCCAAAGTTACTATGGCAGCAAAGCGAGCATGTCTAAGTTACCTGATATCAGTTATTGTGCAAGATGCAGGCATTCACTGAACAATCAGTGCAATTCTCATTCACCCATTGATACCGTGTCCTGTTGTTCTGGAAGAGTTGGCTGCAGTAATATGAAACACTCCAACATAATGTTTTATTATATGATATAGGATAATGCCATGTGTTACAATAATGATTATTATAAAACTTATTAAACCATTTAATCATGTAGACATATATATGTATATAGAGATGATACACTGATATATACTTTTCACCTTGCCCTCAGTGGTCCAATAAAGATCTGCATTTCTCATATAACCAACTCTCATATAATTGAACTAAAGGTTGAAATAAAACTGATATATTCACTACATCTTAATAGACTCTTAAATTTTCTCAGGTACGATAGAAGAGTTAATCGTATCTACTGTCCTAAATTAGTGAATCCCAGCATTCTAGAGGAAAACAGTCTAGTTGTGAGGAGCCATGCAATCAGAATGCCAGGCTCCTAGCCTTGGACCTGCCTGAGCATAACTGTCTGGACATCAGCAAGCTGTTGTGTCTGTCTGAACTTTAGTTTTTCAGTTTTCAATTGGGAATAATAATAATAACCTCAACTCACGCCGACTAAATGAAAATATCCTAAATACTCTTGGAAGAATGTCTTTTTAAAAAGTTGAATGTCACTATATAGTTGTATTTCTATATTTCTTTTATTTTATTTTTTTTATTTATTTATGATAGTCACAGAGAGAGAGAGAGTCAGAGACACAGGCAGAGGGAGAAGCAGGCTCCATGCACCGGGAGCCTGATGTGGGATTCGATCCCAGATCTCCAGGATCGCGCCCTGGGCCAAAGGCAGGCACCAAACTGCTGCACCACCCAGGGATCCCGTATTTCTATATTTCTATATATCTCGCTATTTGGTTGTATTTCCTAGAATGTGACATAATTGCAATTACAAGATGGGAGGCAAGAAGCAGTATAGTAAAGTGATTATGAATGAAACCTTGCAGTTAGACAGCAATAGAGTCCATCACCCACTCTGCGACTGTATTAACTCAGGAGCCTTCCTGTGTGTATTCAAATTTGCAAAGCCTCAGTTTTCACATTGTCGGGATGGGTGCAATGACCATACTTCGTTCCCAAGGTTATTGTATTAAATGGGTCCTTCTATGTGGTGTCCTTAGTTAAAACAGCGTCTGCTAAAGAGGAAGCACTCAGGAAGTATTATGTGCTATTCTTTATATGAATGAAGGATAGAGATTAGAGAGTACATTTCCCTGGAGAGAATCATCAGTGTGTTCCCTCCTGTTCCGGGTCAAGTAAGGGAGTCTTTTGAGACCAGCTTAGAGAAGTAGAATTTGGGATGCAGGTTGTGCCATCTCAAACCTCCATGGAAAAAAATGCCAAGGGTGAGGCTTAGTCCTAGTAGTAGCAATAGTAGAATGAGGAGTCGTGGGGGCCATTGGGGGCGAGATCCACGATGGACCTTGCTTCACTACAGGTGGTTGTTGCAGGAGCCAGATGTGTCTCACTTTGAAATGGACTGAGCTCAGGCAGACTGATGGATAAGCCAGTGCCTGAGCAGGGGGGTCCATCTGTGGTACTGAGGAACATCCAGCCAAGCAAGGGCAGCAGCCGTTCTGCAGAGAGCCTAGAGGAATGCTAAGGAGCCCTCAATGCAATTCTCCCTAGAAAGAACCAGTGTTGGGATGTGTGCCAAGTGAAGAAGTTTACAATATAGATCATAACTCACTATATGAGAATGTGTTGATCCCTGTCCCGCTTGTTAACTCTAGCCAAGGAGTAGTCAGCTGCTTAAAAGTAGGGATGGGAGAAAGTGTTGAAGAGAAAAACAAGGTGGAAAAAAAAAAAGTTAAAAAAAGAGAGACAGAAAAAAACAAAACAAAACAAAAAGAAGCATACTGTGATGCTCTTAGCCTCCTCCGCAGTTAGCTGACTCTGGATTTGGGGCTAGATTTGAAAAAGTAGAAAAAATAAGTCGGCACTTCCAATTCATATTATGAGATCTTGATTTTAAAGATCAGCAAAAAATGCATTCGTAAAGTATTGAGTCGTCAACAAAGTAGGTCAGGAAAAGGTCTACGTGGGCATCCTTGGTTGATCCGGTTACGACTTCTGGGTTAATATTTTATATTTTGTGTTGACTTCCAGTGCTGAGCTACACGGGGCTTTCTTTGTTTGCAAACTCTTGGTCGAACCAATGACTTTCTGATTATGGGAAACTCTAATGCTGGTAAATAGAGTGGAAGGGCACAAGGGTTATATTCACTTCTCTGCTATATTATCCTAGATATTCTGAATTATCCTCCAATTTGAAAACCAGTTCTAAAATTTAACAAGTAGTAGAACCATTTTCTTGATTTATCTCTTAAAAATTGCAGTGGCATTTTTACACTTTTCCAGAACCATTTTACTTTGCCCTTGGGTGCCAACACAATGTGTCCTTTAGATATATAAATTTGATGAACCAGTTGAATAGAACATTTCTTTCTCATAAAATAATGACTTCTATATTAACCACTTAAGCCTCTAGGCAGGTAACAGAGCTTCCTTTCTTTATTAATGTGGGGCTTCCCTATGGCAGATGGATGTCAAGTATCGGACATTCATTGTGAACAAACCTCCTCATGATGGGGAGGTCAGATGCCTGGTGATGATGCCATTCCTACCTTTTTTTTTCTTTGGATGAGGTTGAAACCAAGACAATTTCCCTTTGTAAGTGGAGAGACAAGTAAGAACATTTGCCACAGCCATAAACTTTCCCTGATGTCAGCGCAGAACAAATAGAAAAGCGGAAAGAATGCTGGCTTAGGAGTCAGTTTTGAGTTCAAATGCTGCATTTCATATTGAAATGATATTGTGTGACATATTGTGTGACTCTTAGCAAGCAAATTGTCTTCTATTAGTTTGAGCTATGACTTTATACAAAAATAATTACCAAAAAAAAAAAAAAAAAAAACATGGTGGCCCAGGTTTTAGTCAATGGTATGCGTTATTTTGTGAGTTCCTTTTCTTTTATATTTGACTTTCATTATATCAAAACAGAAGCAACAGAACCAAGAAATTTTAAAACATAAAATGGAATAAACACAATTTCCAAATGCCCTTTGAAATATTAGTTTCCTTATTGCTGCTTCTGGAGTTTCCCCTTTGCCATGACCTCTTTATTTTTAAAAAGTTAAAAACATATTTACGGATCTAGCATTGGGATATATCACAGCATAGAAGGATGACTATGAGCTTTGTGCCTGTGTTCAATGTACGCAAGACTACATAGCTTGTATTTGGAACTCATGGAGTCTTGATTTACAGCATTAAGGTAAATATACCAAGCGATATTTTTATAAGGATAGAGTATAATAAGAGCAAGGTGGCTGGTGTACAGAGGAAGCACTCCGTGCTAATAATAGCATCTATTTGTTAAATGCGACATATTATTGTTAAAAGCTGTGGACATTAGAAGTGGGTATTCTTTTTGATACCTGAAGATTAGGAGTTTAATAACATTAAGGTAGAGAGTTATAGTACAAAGAACTGAAGCTTTGGTTTCACAGCGACTCTGTTTACTTACACTCTCCATTTGATCCCTGACCTTTCTGAGTCCCCGTTTCCTCATCTGTCAAAGAGGATGATAGAAATCCACTAGTTGGCAACAAAATTTAATAATAAACATGCAGTATGTTCATTTTAATAAATGATTGTTAATACAATGTAGCAATTGTTCCATCTTTTCAACAAATAAAGTCATAACTCTTATTTTTCTAATTAGTGGAACCCCTACAGCCTTAATAGAAGGAAATCCAGTCTCCTTCTCTTGAGATTTCTCTCCTTCAAACTGTCCCCAAACCCTCAAGATTCGCTCAGTTCAAAGTTAGGCTTCATTCTATTCCAACAGCAGGTTACAGAGAAAACCCAAGTCTGTTCAGTTAATTACTGTCAACATTGTTTGCTATTACATGGGGTCACAATTGAATGATGGCCCTGCACACTCTGATAGATGATGCTTGTCTATTTGCTGGCCCACATCCCTGTGCAGACCATGATGAATTCCCAAGAGAGGATGGAGCCTGCCCTCAGTACTAGATTGGGCCAAACGTGTCCCGAGACACTTGGCACACCAAGGCTATAGCTCTCAACAACCCATTTTTTTGTTGTTGCTCATATAAATAGCAACCTCTGCAAACCTCTGGGTCAAGGAAAGAGCTACTACCTCTTCTTGTTCTTCCAGTGGCTTTCCCCTTCTAAGGAATAAGAGAAACACCCAAAGCATCTCAGAATTTAGTATTCTCTCCTCCCAACAATGGCAACCTAATTGTTTTAGTTTTACCTAAATGAGAAAGAAAAATCAAAGGAAAAACAACTATTTCAGCTGATATATTGACATTTTCAGTCTACTGCTACGTGAATGAGAAACAGTCATTTTAACCAACCCACAGAAGTGTGTCTGGCTTATCCTTTCCTTTTTGGAAGACACTCCATGAAATAGGAGAGCAGTACAGTAATGCACACATAAGATCAAAAACCATGGTCCTCTATTACCTCAAAGAATGGAGGACAAAAGTACTGTGTATTCCTCATTTTCTGAAGGCAAATGAATGTTGCGTAGTGATGAAAAATATGCACTTTGGGGGTACCTGGGTGGCTCTGTTGGTTAGGCATCTGCCTTCAGCTAAGGTTGTAATCTCAGGGTCCTGGGATGGAGCCTAGCGTTGGACTCCCTGCTCTACGGGGAGTCTGCCTCTCCTCTCTCTGCCCCCCTCCCTGCTGGTGTGCTCTCTCTCACTCACTCTCTCTCAAATAAATAAATAAATAAAAGTATTTTAAAAATAAGAATATTCACTTTGTATGCACTTCCATGTTCCTAGTGAGCTCTATTAAACTAATTCTGGGTGATCTAAATGGAGAGAAAAGCAAAGTCCCAAATGTCATAATCTGGAGACCAAATTATAACCTATCTTCAGTGGAGAACCAATGAAAAGTTTTGGTTTTTTTAAGTTTTTTTAATTTATTCATGAGAGACACAGAGAGAGGCAGAGACACAGGCAGAGAGAGAAGCAGGCTCCATGCAGGGAGCCCGAGGCGGGACTTGATCCCGGGTCTCCATGATCACACCCTGGGCCAAAGGCAGGCGTTAAACCCCTGAGCCACCCAGGGATCCTCCACCAATGAAAAGTTTTAAGTTGAGAAGGTACATGACAGGGTTTGTGTTTTAGAAAGTTCACTCTGGAAGTTGAATAGAAAACCATAGTTCAGCTAAGAGGCTCTCTTGCAGGTGAGACATCAGAAAAACACTGAGTAAATAGATCTCGTATTTCTCATTAAGAAGATAGAGAATTTTGAAATCATTCGGAGGAAAACGTGAACTGTCTAGTATAACCTTAAATATTATAACCAAAGTTGTAAGTGGAACTTGAGGTATTCTAAAATCAGTTTAGAAACACAAACAATGGAATGTACAATTCTGTAGGAGCTTGCCATGAAACATTTGAAACTTAAAATATGGGTATTATATGTTCACCTTGTGGCATTGACAAAGGAAGAAAGAACAGATACTTGGAAAATTAGAGTATGCAACACAAAGAAGACATTAGTGGATTTCTGTAGTATAATGATTATCATACTAGCCTAGTAATAAAGATGATGTTCAGTATTTTTGAACCTTTGAAGAAGGGACTAGTTCAATAAATGGTTTGTGGAAACTTGCCAGTTATTTGAATGGAGTATAAAGATAGAGTGTTATGGGGCAGCCCGGGTGGCTCAGTGGTTGGGCACCTGCCTCCCACCCAGGGCGTGATCCTGGAGACCCGGGATCGAGTCCTACATCGGGCTCCCTGCATGGAGCCTGCTTCTCCCTCTGCCTATGTCTCTGCCTGTCTCTCCCTCTGTGTCTCTAATGAATAAATAAAATATTTTAAAAAATAGAGTGTTATTTCACATGATATACAAAGTGTGCAGTAGAGATAAGATATTTTAAAATAAAAATGAATCCTGATAATAATGGAAAAATATTTATACGATCATGGTTTAAAAAAAAGACAATTTTAAGCAAGACATTGAAGTCAGAAAGTATATAGGAAAGTTGATAATTGTTAAAGAGATTTGTATAGATGTATGTATGTATACATCACGGCAAACTGACATTAATGAACTTCATGTGTGATAAGCTCTTTTAAGTCAATGGAAACAAGATAAACATTCCTATAGCAAAATAGACAAACCAAATAATTCAAAAGAGAACAAATGCAGCTTAAAAAGACAAGTAGAGTCAACAGAATTTCTCCAAATATTGAGATATTTAGAGGAAGGGTGGAGATTATTGAATGGTTGCTTAAAAAAATTGTAAGTGATATTGTTCGTCGTTCAATTAGGTACAGGAAAATAATTTTATGAGAAATTGACATTACATTCTCAATCAAAATTAACTTGGTACCACCTGTAAAAAATTGTTTAGAAAGAGATTAAAAGGGTCACATGCACTCTGATATTTATAGCAGCATTGTCAACAAATGGATGAACTATGGAATGAGGCCAAATGTCCATCCACTGATGAATGGATAAAGAAGGTGTGATACATATATGATGGAATATTACTCAGCCATCAAAAACAAAGAAATCTTGCCATTTGCAATGATGTGGATAAAACTAGAGGCTTTGCTAAGCAAAACAAGTCAAAGAAAGACAAATACCATATGATCTCACTCATATGTGTAATTTAAGAAACAAAACAGATGAACATAGGGGAAAGAAGTAAAAGAGTGAGAGAGGGAGAAACAAACTATAAGAGACTCTTAGTGATAGAGAACAAATTGGGGGTTGCTGTAGGGGAGGTGGGTGGGAAATGGGATAAATGAGTGATGGGGATTAAGGAAGACACTTGTCATGATGAGCACCGGGTGTTATATGTAAATGGTGAATCACTAAATTCTATACCTGAAGCCAACTTTACCATATATGTTAACTAACTAGAATTTACTTATTAAAAACTATATGTATTTGTTCATGAGAGACAGAGAGAGAGAGAGAGGCAGAGACACAGGCAGAGGGAGAAGCAGGCTGCATGCAGGGAACCCGATGCGGGACTCGATCCCAGGACTCTGGGACCAAGCTCTGAGCCGAAGGCAGATGCTCAACCACTGAGCCTCCCAGATACCCAGTAACTAGAATTTAAATTTTAAAATACTTGAAGAAAAAAAAGAGAAATACACGTTAATTTCTAAATATGGAGATAGAGATCAGCAAACCAAGAAAATAATACTCAAAAAAAGTTGAACCAGAATAGTGAACTATGAAATTAAGGAAAGGAGGCAGATTTGAGGCATAATTTCAATTATGAGTGTAACAGGACATTGCTGGATACATGTGAGAGCTATCATTCTCGTTTGCACCCATCTAGAGAAAGATTCTCCACTTCTTTTCCACCAAAAATAATTCCCGTTGTACAATATTGATGAGCAATCTCAAGTTAACTGCACATTTCATTGGAAAGTGAAGAGGAGACTTTGCAAAACAGCCACTTAATAAAAATCCTCCAATTTGATGTTTCCCTTGATTCGTGTGCTTCTCTTCTTAATGTCCCTCGTATCTTTCAAGAACCAAGACCTTCATTTCACCTTTCCATACCTTCTTTCCCAAACCTCACTTTACCTATGCCAATGTGGAGGAACTTGATTTGTATATGCAAGTGGAAACTTGACAACTTGACTCTCCTTCCCAAGTTTCCCTGAAGATTTAACCCCTAAAGGCTTAGTAAACTCTTCATTAAAAAAAGAAGAAGAAGAAAAAATTAAAAAAAAACTTTAAATTTAAAAAAAGAAGAAAGAAAATAAATATTCTCCATTGTTAGAATGTGGAGGGATTATATTCTTTAAGAACATTTTTTTAAGAACATATTTTTGATCCATTTGGTTACCCAGGAATTTATTTTAAAGGAGTACTCCGCATGTGGATGAGTGTTTCCCTACAACAAACACTGGAAATTTCAAGGTCAGTTTTCTTCGCCTATGTATCATGATTTTGAGGTGGATAACTTATCTTCCCAAATCCCCCCCCCCCCAAAAAAAAAGTCAGTTGCATTTAAATTTTTGACTTAAAGAACACTAGGTTCTTTTTTTTTTTTTTTTTGAACACTAGGTTCTATAGTCACATGTATAATTGTTAGTATCTTGCTGCTGTCACTGGCAATTTTCCTTCTATAGACAGTTGTAAAAATGACCAGAGAGATCAATAATGCATTAAAATTTTTATAATTTAGCTTGTTTTTTCATTGTGAATTACACTGTTACTTTCTTTCCAGTGATACTTAACTGGCTCTTTGGTATTTAGAAGAGAGAAAAACGGTAACACCTGCGCGCACATTACTGTATGTTTTATGCTTCGTTTTTGTAGGAACTTTGAGATATAGTTCAAATAGGTATTTGTGCTATAATAAAATAGATCTAAATGTCAATGTCATCCTATCTGACTTATAATGAAATTCAACTTTAAAGAAGGTAAATGACATCATTCAAGAGGATTGCAAACACATGTGAACTTGAAGATTCATACTGCTCTTGTTGTAGATAAGATTGAGGCCAGGATGACAAAGTAAGGGCACTATTTGGGAGGGACTACAAAACTACCGGTTTGCAGTCCAGTTAGTCCAGATTTTTAAAAAAATTTCTTAAGTATTCGATGAAGCAAACCAGAGGAAAGAGAGCATCAAAGGTAATCATCCCCGTAATCATAAGCTCATAAACTCAGAGGTCAACTTTACATAGTTTATGGTCCCCTCTTTCTCTGAACACCATAGTTTCTGTATTAGCTTTTGGTACATATGCTTTTCTAGGCGTTTAACAAAACTTGTGCAATATACAAACAAATGAGAAAAATCATAAAGATAATAATCGATTAAAAATGAGATTTTACTGCAATAATCTGACTTGGCCTGTGGATATTGTGTATCTGTGGGAATTCACACACAACACACACACACACACACACCACAGAACTCCATTCTTTAACCCCAGATTTGTAAAAGAGAGAGAGAGAGAAAAAAAAAAGTGGTTATTAAGGTGGGTAATCTTCATAGTTACAGTTTTAAAACAATTAGTTACCTGTGTCCATTTTATCTTTTAGAAAAACGATTGAATCACTTTGAAAAGACTCAAAAGAAAAAAAAATCACAATACCATTTACTGGAGAATTGTATCAGTTTTTAGATTAATCTGGGAAGAATTGGCATGATTACAACATATTATTTCACATTTAGAATCATGCAGAGTCTCTCCAATTAATAAAATTGACCTTTCATATTGCTCCATAAAGTCTTATTTTATTTTTTAAAACCAGATCATTAGTTTTAATTAAGCTTACTACTAAACTTATACTTTGAGGTTTTTAAATTTTGTATTTCTGAGTGAAATCTCATTGTTACACAATCTAATTATTTTCACATGTAAAAATGTTATGTTCCTAAGCAAACTTTCTTACTAGTTTAATGTTCTTCTCCCAGCAGGTGTCTGTGTTTATCTGGTAGACAATCATATCACTAGCAAGCCATATAAATATTGTTTCTAAAAAAATAAATAAATAAATAAATATTCCTCCTATCATCCTGACGTCTGTATCAGTCCTCATCTAGTCACTGGTGTAGTAGAAGCCCTGCTCCTCAAGGAAGCAGTACCTTTTGATGATTCCAAAGCAACCATTTTGAAAAAGAAAATTCTTTTTTTTTTTTTTAATCCGAAGCCTCCTTAGTCAAGTGAATATTGATAGGGCTTTTACTATATCAACCTTATCACCTATTGGAAATCTCACCTTAGTGGTAAGACTTTATCCACCTACTAAAGCATGAAAATAAGGTAAATTGTTTCCCAGGATAAATAATCCTCCAAAGTAATTTCCACTGAATGAAGAACACACGCACATGTATCCACTGATTTGCTAAATTTACCATTCGTAAGCCGGGTACTGTGCAGGCAGCGTAGCAGAGACGTGTTTTACAAAGACCAAATAAAACCAAAAGTTCCATCTTTCACATGCCTTCAACTTGTTCATACCTGAGACCTATCAATATTCTTCTGTAAGGATGATCTCATACAGGGGTTTTCAACATAGCTGCAAGAAAGAATAACCCACACAGCCGAAAGATGACTTTTGCTGCATTCTACTGATTCTTGTTCCTCACTCAGAAAAGACTTCGTTACTGTGAAAGGGGCCTGGATATCCTAAGATTCATTGCTGCTTTAAGAAATGAATTAAGCATTTATTTCTTGAACAGTTTTTTGTTTTATAGAAAAAATGACTGCAAAGTGCCCTTCTACCCTTCACCCCACCACCCAGCCAGATTCATTACTCTTTTTTGGAGGGGTGGCCAAGATTAAACTTGAGCTTCTTAATTTAAATCTGAACATTTCATTACATTGCTTTCCTATGAAATGTAAACATATGGACAAGAAGTTATCATTTTCAATATCATTATTATGTCCTTACATATGAAACATCTTGGTAAGGCTAAAGAATTAATAAGACTCTAGAAGTCTCTTATTTCCTCTTCCCACGCATATCCAAAAGAAACTATGTCAAGATACTAGCAAGTGCTTGGAATTTAGAACATATAAATAAAGTTGTTGATTTTGCTGCTCTTTACTTTTCTAATTTTAAGAATCCTCATGCTGTTGAAAATACTTGTGGCACTTAGCACTTGTTAAAGGAAGGTACTTAATATTAAAATAGCCAGTAGTTAGAGATTCTCAGGGAAGAAATGTGCTTAATCTTCTATTTTAAATGATTTAACCAAATTCTCCATCTTAGACACAATATGGTTTTATTTTGGATCCTATCACCATCGTAAGTAAGAAGATAGTTCAAATGGCATCTATCGCATATAAACTTTATAAACAGTGTAAAGGTAGAAAAGTAATGAGCAGAAATAGTGAAAGATAGAACTGGACATTGTCCCTGTTGATTTTATAGGCACATGATCCTTATATTTTTATTATATGTCGTGCCAATATATTGACATACATTAAAGGGTCAAACGTAAGAGCTCCACCGGCTTCCTAGGACTGTGTCTGTGTGTGTTTCCTACGGCTGCTGTAACAAATCACTGAAAACTGAAAGGCTTAAAACTAAGGAAATTTAGTTTTTCACCATCCTGAAAGCTCAGAGTCTGAAATCCAGGCACTGTCAAAGCTATGCTCCTTCCAGATGCTCTAGGGGAGAACCTGTTTCAGGCCTTTCTCTTAGCTTCTGTTGTTCGCCAGCAATTCTTGGTTTAGGCATCACCCCAATCTCTATCTCTGTTGCCACATGATGTTCTCTGTGTGGGTGTCGTTCTGTTTCTTCTACTCTTCTTATAAGGACACCTGGTTTTTTGGATTAAGGACCCATCCTATTCCAGTTGGACCTCATGTTAAGTAATTCCATCTTTACAACTTTATATCCAAGTAAGAACACATACTGAGGCCTCAAGATTAATTTTGGGACTATGCTATCTAACCCCCTATAGTGTGTTCAGATAAATCTCTTACAGTTTCATATATCGTTCTGGATGGAATGTGTGTGTCCCACCCCACCTCATCCCTCAGATTTATATATTGAATCCCTAACCCTCAGTGTGATAGTATTTGGGATGAAGCCTTCAGGAGGTAACTGGAGTTAGAGGAGACCATGAGGGTGAGGCTACATGCATGGGGGCAAGGACATGAGAGGACACAGCAAGAGGGCACATCCGTCTTCCAGCCCAGAAAAAGAGCCTCACCAGCAGCTGACCTCACTCCCAAAATTGGATCTCAGACTTCAAGTCACTGGAAACTGTGAGAAAATAAATTTTTGTTATTTAAGCCACTCAATCTATGGTATTGCGTTATGGAAGCCTGAGCTGACAAAGACATATATTACAATACTACCTTACCTGAGGATTGCTGAGGATTGCATGACATACACACGGTTGTTAAGCCAAATCTATAAAAATACTGTGTCTACCTCTAGGGTGTGTTCTACATATTTGAAGGTAAGAAAGAAAGGAACCCTGTCCTTGAAGTTGTTAAAAATTAGTGTTCATCATTTCCCTAAGCCTCTTTTTCCCATATTAAAAAAAAGAAACACTGTGAGTTGCCTCAAAGAGGAATAAGGGCATTAAAAAGGTGGTATAGCACAAAGCACCTGTCACAGGTACTTCGTTGATGCCTATATCCTCTCCTTCCTAAGAATTAACATCAATGTAACTATTACTGTAGGTATTTTGTTTCAAACATAGTTTTGGGGGTTTTCCCACTGTATATACATGCATATGTTAAGATGCAACCTGTTTATTGTCTTGGTTTTATGATTTCGAAGCACAGTGTCCAATCTTATAGTGTCCAGTAGTATCCCTTTGCCAGTAGGTTTAATTAAATTTAAAGTGCTTATACTGGCATTTAAGAGACACTATAAATGCAAGGTAATTTTTAGACTCATTTATTAATTTTTTTCTCCATAAATCTAAAAATCCTTATTATTCCTCCACCCTTCTTATAACTCTCCTATTCCATGACTTTCATCGTGTCCTCTCCTCCACCTAAAATGCTACCCCTTGTAAGATCTCTAACATGCACTGTAGGATTCAGCACTGAGCAAGGAAACCATCATTCCTTCCCGGGACTTTGGGAAACTCAGACAATTAAACGAGATGTTATAGGATTGAAAATAGGGCATCCACTCAAGGCTTCATGGAGACCATATTTGATTTCTGACCCCAAGAAAGTGGGCATAGTAGGAGATAGACCAAAGAATAACAATGATCTGTGCACAGAGTACACTGCATGAAGTTGTGGGTTAGGAGGGCGGCTGGACTTTCTCATGAAACTGAAGGAAGTTTCAGTTGGAGCATAGAGTTTGGGGGAGAAAAATCAAAATAGAAATGTGATGAGAAAAAAATAAATAAAATAAAATAAGTGTGATAAGACTGGAAAGCTCATTAACCAAATTAAAGAGTTTACCACTCTGTATTCTAGATCAATAAGAAGCTATTTTTTTTCTCTGATTAACTAACATATAATTTAACCAGAGTCCTCCTTACTGAGGTTATGACTATGTTATACTCCTTTCCTCAATCTGCTGTCACTGACATACTAACGCTACTCAATAAATACTTGGGAGGTGATATTATAGTATCAATGAATGCCAGAGTTCTTCCCAAAAGGAGCAATCAACTCCATTTCCTTTCAGTGAATCACTTGGTGAGCATCCTCCAAAGATCTGAGTGAGACAAACTCAAAGTCAGCACATACTCTCTACAACAAAGCGAGAATGCTCTTTAAAAGATTTGATGATTCGTCCGATGGAATTGGCCAGATACATTTGTCTGTCTTCTCATTGAAGAAAGGCAGCTAAAGAGTTGAAACCCTCAACCATTTCGAGGAATAATTTAAGACAACTCTGTACACCTTTCAATTAAAATTCCCAATTGGTGAATAGAAACACACTATCTGATACGTGAGAAAGAGAATCAATAAATCTCTGTAATATGGATACCAGTGAATCAACCCTGAGAAAATGGTGCTTGCATAAATAGGCTAATATTTCGGTAGGACCCCCGAATATTCCAAATGGAAAGATGAGCCTAAATAAATACGAGAAAAAAAAATAGATAAAAGTTCTCAGCAAAAAGGAAAAGAAAAGCTAAACCAAATTAAAAAAAAAAGTATATGATTGAAGGTTTGTGTTAGAATTAATAAAAGAAAAACACCAATATCCAAAGTTGTATATGCTATTATAAACTTCTTTATATCTGTGGTACTTAGATTTTATTTGCTCACTATGCCTGCATTCTTCCTGAGATATTTTCCCCGAGTTCAGTTATATTGGAAAGTAAGATTATATTGCTATTGAGTTCATTTTCCTAGTATATAATACCAAACCGGGTTGCAATATCTGACAGATTTATGACTATTTGCTGAGACATATTTTATAAAATCGCAGAATAGAAGGCACTTTTCCCAATCTGCTCTCTGTAGCAAACCTGCATAGAAAAAAAAAATAGTTTTTAAGGAGGAATATATTACAATTTTTTTCAAAGTCTTTTTTGTCTGTGGCAAAGGATATTTCTGAATAATATGTTGTAAAATAATGTATTTCAGATGAGACACACAATTCATTGCTTATCCTATAGAAGAAAGACTTCTTCCTGTCAACTGCTAAATGTGTGAGTTCATGGGTATATAAAAATAGAATGCACTTGGCAATGAAAGTTACAGGCTGATTGATGACACCCCATTGTCAAACAATTGATAGCTAGTGAGGAATTATGGCGACCTTGTAGTAGAGCACAAATAATTCAGCAGTCCCTGAAATATGTTAAGCAGACCCGCTTCCTTCTAAGGGGTGCCTCGGTCACTTAAGTGGGAGAAATGTATCTTTTAATTTCCTTGGGACAGACTGTAGTCACCTCCAGGGGAGCAGAGGAGGAGGTAAGTTCAAGGTGGCTCCTTAGGTTACCTTTCAAAATGTTCATTCTCTAACAATTGCTAGATACAGCCCAGACCACCCTATGAAACCAGTGAGAATGACGGAGGAATAGAACTGGGAATTTTAAAATTTTGTCTTCCCAGTCAGAAAATGGCAGTAATGAAGCACAATGAATTATATCAGCTGTGGCTGTGGGCTCAGCCAGCCTTGGGAACAAACGGAGTCTACCCTTACTAGCTGAAGGAGCCCAGACACACTTCAATTTTCTCATCGAAAAGGGAATAAAAATGCATCCTTCACAGATTTATTACTATGGCTCACATAACACTGTGTATGTTTGAGTGGACACCAAAACTCATAGCCCTGAGATGCACTTAGGAGGCAGAACCAATGGGAGTCTGAGCCAAAGAGGCATAGGAAGCACGCGGCAAAGAGCCATGTGGAATAATTCAAAGACTTAGAGTTTTATTCTATGTTGGTGCCCTTCAGAATGTTTTTTTTTTCCAGATAAAATAAAAAGAGTATTTTTAACCATTTTGACAATATTTGATGAAGAGTCCTGTTTGGTAAATGCAGAGTTTGGAGATCAATGATATATACACATAAATATATATGTACTTATAATATATGGGATCTTCTGTATGTATGACAAGCAAGTCAGAGGTAAGAGGAGAAATATGCAAGTCGTTAGCTTCTAGATGGGAGTAGAAACCACAGAGCGAGGAGATGATCTGAGAGGTGAGCAGAGACAGGGAATCAATGAAGGAAACTAAGTGAGTCCGAAAGCTGGTAATTTTGTATTTGAAGTTGCCCAGTCTTCCTCAGTGCCCAGCAGCCTTCTGGAAATCTGTTTCTCATGCTGAAGCCACTGATCCATAAGCTGTTACCACACGGCTATTCAGGGAGGGCAGCGGAGAAGGTTGGAGGCTGCCAAGCCACCCAGTCACTCTCCACCCAAGCAAACTACTAGTAAGGAATGACTATGGCACCCCCCAAAGTAACAGAAATCCTACAAAAGGGCTATGCCTTGAAAGAATGTAATTTGTCCTTATGAACCAGTTCTTTCATGAATACGTGGGGAAATTTAAGTTTTGAGTGTTCAGTTTGGACAATGGAAGGCGATTATTGCATTCTTGAAAAACTTACCTTCAAGAAGTCGTGACCAAATTAGACTATAATTAGAGGCGACAAATGGTCACACCAAGCTTGGCAGTAGGAGAGGAAAAGTAGGGCCCGGGCTGGGGCTCAGCGCAGAACCTGTGGGCTCCTTCAGGCCATATGACCCCTCTGAGTCATGATATGGAGTTTGAAGAAAACGATCTCAGTACTTATCTTTTGTTCAATGTAATGGAAGGCATTTATCAAGCATCTACAATATGACTAGAACTCTGCTAGATTCTGAAAATACGGCGATTAGTAAGATTCTTTAAAAGCCAAAGAAAAATGAAAAAAAAAATTAAGAAGCATGTAAGAGAAACTCAGGTGATTTCAACAAGGATAACGATTTTATATTTTTAAAGAATGTTGTGCAACCTGTCCGGATGTATCTGAGAACGAGGCAGCTCTGTGGGACCTATGAGATTTCTATTATTCTCCGATGCCCCCTCATTTAGAAAATGGTGTGTACAATGTACGCTTTCAATAAAACTAAACAAAGATCAACACGTACTCTGGCAGCAACACTACCACTGAGGAAATTGAAAGGTAAAAGGCATTTTGCCATAAAAATGTTTGCTGAAAAAATAAATCCAATTGACATCTCAAAAGTACTCTTCAGAGAAAATCGTTTACATTTTTTTCTATGTAGTTTGCTATCTCTTTCACGGATAAAATAATGTTTTTTTTTTCTTTCTTCCAGGTAAAATTTTTTTTCAAAAATCCTCTCAAATTCTTTGCTTCTGCAAGAACAAAGTATAGCCAATGATTGTTTCATCAATGACCGTAAGTTCATTTTACTTTCATTGTAATCAGAAATACACATTGTGCAGAATGGGCAGTAACTAGAAGCTCAAACCCAGGCGCTATTAATATAATGATTCCAATAATAGTAACGTTTACCCAGTGAGTGCTTATAGGTCCCTGGAGGGTTTCTCTGTCTCATATGCTCAATGTCTCTTTGGGAGGGTTGAACTGGGATTCAATCACTATTTCCATTTCACAGGGAATATGGAAACTGAGAGTCAATAGATGAGTTTCCTGTAGCTTTTAGCTTATAAATGAGAGGCGTGGGACTTCCTCCAGAGTCAAAACTCCTTTCTGTAGGATTATAGCAACTCTCACTTGGAAATAAACTTTCTCAGTTAATTTTAACTCTTTACCAGAAGCTCGTTCATTTATTAATTATAATACGTACCTTCCATTGGCTGCATATTCTGAAAGGCTAGTATTCCCTGGAATACCTTTTTTTTTTCCAAAGAACTATTTTCCAAGTATTTCCCTTTAATTGTGCCAAACACTATTTTCACAGTCAACAGTTAACAGAGAATGAGTAAGAGTCCCGTGGGTTCTCAGCAACGTAGCATCTCTGAGCCACCATTTCCTCATCTGTAAAACGCTGGTGGTGGTGGAGCTCATCTCTGAGAGCTGTAACTAGGATTGAATGAGTCGACAAATGTAAGAGACATCGTACATGCCCAGTGATGTTGGGCTTATTGTTTTTTCATGTGCAAGAAGGTAAAGGAAGGCGTAGTTAAGTAACTTAGTTCATATCAACCAATACGTTGGTCACATGGCCATAGATAGTTAAGTGTTGACTGTATGTTATCAGGTGTCACGCTCACTTTGACCAGTTCAGGTAGCAATGTAGTCCCTTTGCTGAAAAGCTGCTGTGATTTAGTGAATTTATGCCCAACGCCCTCACTAGCATGGGCCCGAGCCAGTGTGAATCTCAGCTCTATAGCAAGCCAACCGGGATGCTTTCTGCATGGAGTAAGAGAACTCAAATCAGTGGGCTGACCTGTAAGGAAGTGTACCAGGGCCTGTCACTGGAATTCTAGAAGTATGTGAAGTTTCCCTGCTCACCTGATCCAGGTGTCTGGCTCCATTTATCTGCACACCTCGTCTTGGTTATGTGCTTGGTACCTGTGCCACGTGTAGTCAGGGAGCGTGTGATCAGAGCCTGTCTGCGCTTCCTATCTGGATGTGACCCTATGCAAAGGGGGCGAACACGCTCCTCGTAGCCTTTCAGGAATACTTACTTATCACACCTCTGGTTCCTAATCTATCCTTACACCGTGACTGCATCCAGGAAGACAGAATCTGTTGAAGAGGTCAAGGCTTTGACTGGCCTTTACGAAGAAATTCCCTGCTCACGCACACACACACACACACACACACACACACACAGAAATAAACAGTAATCGGTGAGATGTCAGGGTTTCTTTCTCAAGAAGAATCGTTTAATCTTCATTTTAAAATGGATTTTAAATAAGTAAGCCACTAAACTAGTGTAGCAAATATTTAACCTTTATCAGTCTTTGTGCTAGATTCTCGTGTTTGGAAAGGCACACGGGAAGACACGCCAGTATTTACGGAAAAAGGGGGAGTGTAATTTTTGCACTTGCTTTTCCATTGCGCGACTTTAGTGAAACAGTTTAACCTCTTTCAGCCTCTGTTTCTGTTTCTGTAAAATGGGTTGCCATGAGGACTGACTCACACAGTCGGGGCTGCTTAGCAAATGAACTTTGTAACCGGGGAACAGGTTAGAATTTAAAGGTAAAGAGAGAAGGCTTTGGAATTTGGAATTTAATCTAGACTCTATACACATACTGGCCACATAGGCCTGTACACATCCCTAAACTTCTCTATGTGGTCGTAAAAAAGAATTTTTTTTTTTTTTAAAACAAGCAAACCAGAATTAAAAACCAGCCAGCAACTGAAATAAGCAGAGCAACTTCAAGGTTGCTGTGGGGGAGCTATGGCCTGCTCTCCAAAAGCATTTAGTTCCGTGTCCGGTCCAGAGATTACAGTCGGCAGATGTTTTGGTTGTTACTGTTATTAATATCTCACCACCGAGGTGCAATCTCTGCCATTAAAGACAATAGGAGAAACAGATGGTAATAAATAAAAGACAGCACCAGAGTCTTCTAGGCATTAAAAGACTTTTGCAGGTCCACACCCAGACGTTTTCTCTCCTTGAGGGGTCAAATACTTCACAGAGGAGGTGAAAATAAGTTGTGCAAGACCATACACAAGGTCTCCCTTCCAGAGGGAGCGGCATGCAGAAAGCCTCGGGGGTGTGGAGAAACAAGGCGATTAAGTTAGACAACTCCGAGCACGCAGGAGACGCCGGCTTTCATAGCAAGTGTGCACTGTCTTATCCAAAGCAAAGATGTTCTGGTGCAGACCCAGCCCGAGAAAGGAAAAGTGACAGAGAAAACAGATTTCCTCCTTATAATGTGTCAGGGAACTTGGAGTAGATTAAATCCTTGTAGGAAGGCAATAGAAAGGCTCGGCAGCTATTTTGACAGAGCTGAAATAGAGCCAGGAGCCCATTACTTTAATACTCAGGGAAACCAGACTGATCGACATCAGAGCCATTCAGGAAAGGTGGGTAGATTGATGATATGGTCCCAGGTGACATCTTAGAGCAACAGCCGGCTTTCCACTCTGGGCAGGCTTCCAGCTGACACCCACATTATCTTCACACACCACAAACTCCCCAGGCTCCTGCCAGCTTTGCAGAGCGTCACGAGGTAAGCACACAGTAGGCACTCAGTTTATATGGCTCCGCTAACCTAGTTCGTAAATAGTTACAGAGATGGGTTGATTTATGTCGGCGTTTGAAGAGCAGACGACTGCGTGTTTGATGTATTGTGGTATTCCGTGGGCCAAAGCATCTGCCATCTCCAGATTATCTAGCTTCCATTTCACGCTTTTTATCCCTTTTAATGAACAATAGAACAGACCAGGATTCCAGAGACTTAATCTAAAAAGGACAAGACTCCAGGGCCAAGGAGTGAGATGAAATTTGAGTAATGGTACAGATGGATAACATCCAGGCTCCTATTGAGACAGTTAGCGAGAAAGCTATGCTGTGCTCTGAAATTTCAAAATGTTGCCTCTGGAAGCACAAAGAGGCTACTGCTAGCAAGAAGCAGAGGCCCCGGCTGTAATGGGGGAAGGCCCATCCAACCCCATTAATATTCCAGGCGGGCAGAAGCCCACTCAAGGTAGTTAACAAAGACTCTTTGGAAGAACGGAATTGTTCACAAGGCAAACATGCCACCGCTCTCCACTATTTAAAATATCTAGCGACTCCCATGGCCTCAGGACAGGAACCTCTAGTCCTTGGCAAGACGTATAAATCTCTTTAACGTGTTCTTCTCATTTTTCTCCTTAGGAGTATCCTCCCCTCCCCGTCCACCCTTTACCCCACACTCTCCATCCTGTGCTCCAGTCACGCTGAGTTATTTACAGTTACTCAGAAGGATTGTGTATTTTCACATTTCATGAATCTTGGATATGCTACTTTCTCTGGAACATTATTTCTCCTCTTCACATGCTGCTTCTTTGTCTGGATCTCTCCAAATCACCCTCTCTTAACTTTTTTTTTTTTTTTTTTTTTTCCCTGACATCAGCTCTGAAATCCCTTCCTATACCAGGGTTGATATTTACTTTTCTTGGTCTTTCATTAATTGCCTTATTCATTTTTTTTTTCAGTAATTGACTCATTAACAAATATTTGTGGATCCTGTCATATGCCCAAGTCAGTGAGCATCCAGTAAGTCACGTATTTTCTTACAGGCTAGGATCCTCCACTTTACTCCCCTCTTGCACTCATCAATTAGTACTTTAATCAGTTCTTGGCACTGGGGACAAGAATATTAATGGGGAATCCTTGAGGACAGGATTCCCCTGCATTATTCATTTTGATACCTACAATGCCCTGTGCTTCTATTATAGAAGTGAAGTAGAAAGCATAACGATTTATCAATAAAATAAGCACATGACTTAACAAATGGAAACAGGTTGTATTAGTTTCCTAGGGTTGCATAACAAAGCACCGCAAACTTGGTGGCTGAAAACATTACTGACCTAAGCGTAATGTGTTATGTCACAGTTCTGGAAGCTCAAGGTCCTAAATTAGAGTGTCATTAAGGCCATGCTTCCTCTGAAAGGCCGTAAGGAGAGTCTGTTCAACACCTTTCTCTGAATTTCTGGTGTTTGCCAAGAATCTGTGGCCTTCCTTGACTTGCAGCTGCATCACATTAGTTTCTGCCTCTAGGTCGTGGGGCTGTTTATCTCTTGTGTGTTCATCTTCTATAAGGACACCAGTCATAATGGATTAAACAAACGCCCACCCTACTACAGTATTAATTTGTAATGTCTGGAGCATGCCCTCGGGTTCCCTGAGTACCAGTAGAAGAAACATCCTCTGGCTAAAAGGGAATGTGTATCAAGGGATGGGATGGCTGAAGGACCTGGTCAGGAACCAAGGTAATTATTAGAAGAATCCAAGTAGCAGAAAAGTAAATGGCAGAATGGTGACAATTCTGTTACATTAAAAAAAAAAAAATCTATTCTTCTCAAGATTCAGAGTTCTGGAAAAGAGACATTGAACGTTTAGCCTCTGTTATATACTCACCTTTTATTTGAGGAGAGCACAAAATTTGGCAACAATTCACAAGGGGGGCGAAGTAGATTCCCAAAATGAAACAGGGCACGGTAACCATGGATAGGGGAATGGGTAATGTGGGGTCCAAACCAGGTAGTGTCCAGCGTGTTGACATAAACGGGTGACGGAAAACGCTTCCCTTCTCACCTCCTTCCCTGCCATCTTTTAGTTGGAAAGTCAAGCCCGAGAGAGAGGAAGTGAACCGCAATTAGTGGAACGTCAAATCAGGGCCAGTTCACCCTCTGTTGAGGTCATACAAACATGAGTTATAACTCCTCTCCCACCGCAACGTCCAAAGAGAACTATTGCAGCCCAGAAGTAATGTAGGTAATAGGGGACTCTCGCTCAATATACTCAATTCAAACATGTAAAAGGGAGAATTTGAAATCAATAAACATTAAACCGTTTTATCAAATGCTGAATTTTTACAGTGATATTCTGGCCCAAACAAACCTGTGATGAAGAATATTAAGACAGAACCTTTAAACTGTGCGCAGGCTTAGAGTAGATTGCTCATTAGCATTAGAATCAAAGCTCTAAAAATAGCCCCAAAAGAGAGAGGATATTCTCATTAGAAGGATGAGTAAGAACCAGGCATTATGTAGAAATGTTTCCTAAAGTCAGACCCAAATTCATTCATTCTTACCTTGCGCCTGACTGGATTGATACAAACAAAAACAGTTACTTTGACTTTGACAAAAGTACCCACCGTCAAGGCCCAAATGCTGTATTCGATGTGGCAAGACGTTTTGTGTTAGACTGAAGCGATGGGCATTAACAGATCCTATATACATTTTTTTTTTTCGATTTTTGACCTCGTTGTTTTGTACAGTGTCAGTTGTCCTTCTTTCAGGTACAAAGTCCTCAAAACGTAGAATTAAATCTGAGTCACAATGCAGAAGGATTCACTGAAAATTGTCTCAATCCTGGGAAGCGCTGGTTTGTGTCATCAGACCCTCACTGCCCTGCATTTCTTTGTTGCTTTGCTTTTCTCCTCATTCAAGTTGTGCTTTAAAAATATACATGTATATATGTATATTGTTTGGGAATAATGAGAAAACTTTGCTCCTACCAGTTGGCCCAAAAATTTAAAAAACACAGATACAAAAGTACATTTTTCAGTTCATAAAAACCTCTCTAATGAGACAGATGAAAATATGAATTGCTTCTAATGAGCTCAGAATTGCATATACTTCCCTTGGTTTAATTTTCTAAGTGTTCAGAGATATTTTTTGTTGTGCTTATTATAAAACAAGAAGTGGCCACTAGGCTGTGATAAACCAATTTGTGAGATTAAAGTGCTGAACTCGAACGGTTTCATTAAATTCTAAGTCATGAGTTGAAATCAGAATTTTAAAAGCCTCCTCTTCTTATTTACACAAGACCCACAGCATTTATGCAGGCGGGAAGTGGTGCCAGTTAATACCAGCTCTATGTTGATGAGGTCCACAAGCACCCCTCAGGAGGGCTGTCTTTTCACCATACCTGCCCTTCATCCCCAAAAACGTAGAGCTCAGACTTTAATGACATCAAATCTAGACACCCCGTAACACCCCGAGCCTGTTTCCTGGCTACTACTCCTTTGCACATGTTCAAAAACAAGCTCGTATGCGCCTTATTTAATACGTTACGCCAGGCGGGTGGTAGAAAATCAGTCTACCAAATTGAAAGGGCATTGATCAATGTGCTCTGTTTTTTATATGGAGATGAACAGAATTACAGTAACTATTATTTGTATGCAAACAGCAGCATCTAGTTAATTAGTGGTGCTACTTGGAAATTATGGGTTTCTCAAAAAACTGCGGGGTGTAATAAAATAGAATAGAAGATCATTAGCTTTCAGTAATGAAGTTCAAGGAAAATAAGTACAGCCCTGACTTTCTTTAACCCGCAAGAGCCAAATTAAACCATATAATCTGAATATACGCACATAACACTTAATAACATTAAATGCAGTATAAATTTTAACATACGTATATTTAAGTTTTCTGTAAAACACATGATCAAATTTCTCAGCGTTCTGAGTTCCATGTATTACCATACTTCTAGTTGGTGACCACCAGTGTTGTTAAGGGAGCTCACCTGAAAAAGGAGAACTGTCTTGATCGACTGCTCTTCGAGACTCCTACAGGCCTGACTTATTCCTTCTGAAGACATAATCAGATGCTGTATATGTATAGGTGTGCCTAACCCCCCAGGACACAGATTATTGATTCTGGCTCTTTCTTTGTGGTTTTGAAGTCTCTTCTCTCTCCATACTCTTATTTAAAAAAAATAAATAAATAAACTAAAAAGTGCTACACACCAGTATTTGTAGCCTGATGTCAACAGACATAAGACGGGAGTTGCACCGCCATCGTCGTTCTTAGTCCCAACGTTAGCATACACGGCCCTGGTTGTGCCACCCGACAGCGTATGACTTCACTTCTGCATGGCCTAGTTTTCTCGTCTCCAAAATGAGACACCTACGGCACAGAGATGAATCAAAGATATAATTAGATAGGTGACGGAGAATTAGGGCAGCGCCTGACAAGGTACTGGCCCTGGGCTCATGTTAGTTACTCTTGTGTTTTCTTCGTTTGCCGCGTTACCTCCTGCTTCACATGGTCAAGCAATTTCCCCCCCACTTGAGCCCAAGTGTACCAAGTGCCCTAATGGACTACATGCTACAAATAACTCACAGAAATTGAGAATGAGAACTATTCTTTGCAGGCTTGTGAGGCACCCAAAGACAGACCCACGGGGGAGGACGGGGGCAGAGGGAATACTGTTGTTTTACTTTATGTTGCATTTATTTCTTTTTTTTTCCAAATTTTTATTTAAATTTCAGTTAACATACAGCATAATATTAGTTTCAGGAGTAGAATTTAGTGATTCATCACTTCCGGGCAATACCCAGGGCTCATCGCAAGTGCCCTCCTTGACACTCATCACCGGTTTCCCCCATCCCCTGCACACCTTCCCTCCAGTGACCCTCAGTTTGTCCTCGAGAGGCAAGACTCTGTTTCCTGGTTTGCCTCTTCCCCGCCCCGTTCCTTTGTTTTGTTTCTTAAATTTCACAGATGAGTGAAATCATCTGGTATTTGTCTTTCTCTGACAGACGTGGCGAATGGTGGGATTTGGATGGGCACACCACAAGCAAACCTAGGTTTTTGGAAATCGGTCCCCAAAGGACACAGAAGGCTCTGAGGGATGGGTGCATCCTCAGGGCTGCCACGGTACCCCCAGGGCTGAAGTGTCTGGGCCCTGCCCCTGGCCTCTGCCCGCGTGGTCAAGTCAAAGGCCCTCTGCAGACTTCCAACACTTGAGGAATTTCCCTCACTCCTGCAGGGCCACGAAACACCAGGGAATGCGTTTCCACAGTCGGTTCTGTAATGCGCCATCAGGTTGTGTTCCAGGAAGCTCCTGCTATGGAGAGGCAGTGGGAAACCAGGGCCACGGGGAAATCTGGACAGGCCAGAGTGACTTCCATGTCTCGATGTAAAACAACGAGGCAACTTAAAGGAAACAAAGGGAAAAGTGAAACAAGTAAGTATTGGGCCTGAAAGATCAATGGGAATGTTGTAATATAGAATTAGCTCTTCATGTGGAGGTTGGTCTTGTGGTTGCAGTTGCGGTTGCGGTTGCGGTTGTGGTTGTGGCTTTCAGCAAGCTGGTAGGAGGCACACACACCGCTCCGCTGGGAAACAAGGAGCCTGAGGACATTGATCTGCAGGGGAATCCGTGGCGGAGCAGAGGTCTTGCCACGTGAGAGGGTGGCCGAGGGAGGGAGCCGATGCAGACGGAGATTCGTACTCATTTTCAATCTGCTTTTACGTCTTGTCTTGCAATCTAAGAACCTAGTCTTCCTCCCTCCCACCAGCAGCTTTTATATCTGACCTCCTCTAGGCTCCCCTCCCCCTAGTGATACCTTGTTTGGGATATTCCATTAGGGAATGTGTGTCTGCCTCTTGCACTAACCACTACATACGCGTGGCCTCTAAGAACCTTGTGAACGAAGACCCTTGGCAGAACAATCAGCCTTTAGAAGCCGACCGACCTTCCCTCTGTGTACTGTTGTGATTAGTCTGGGCGCTGACGTCAGGTGTATCACCAGGCTGCCTTAGATGCCAAGATAAAGAGCCTCTGACTTTAGCCCAAAGGACATTGGGTAATAGTGTGATACTTGGGCAGTGAAACATAAAGGACAAACTAGTGTGATTATGTTTGATTTGTGTTGACTTAGAAACTGGGAAAGGTCCCTCAGACCTGAGAGTCCAGGCAAATGAGGATAGAAATGGCCTGTCGGGCTCGTCTCCTTTGCAACCGCCGTGCTATTTAAAAACCTAATTCCAGCACAGTGAGAATCTCCCCAGTGAGATTCTCTTAAATGTTGTCATTTATAAGGTTCATTTATTAACAATGGCAACAAAATAGAATGTGAAGAAAAGAAATATTTGCTTTTGTTATTAAATAGGCTATTGCTGCTTTTAATTTAAAGCATATGTCATGAGGTCCGTTTTTTTACCAGGCCTCGGCTTCACCGGGCTACTACATGAGAAATGATGCCTTCTGCCTTGTGTGTGTGTGTGTGTGTGTGTGTGTGTGTGTGGACTATACTGAATCAGGATATGCCATAACCAACAACCGTAGAGCTGACGTGATGCGGCTCACTTACTCACGCACAGTAATATATACTTCATGATTTGCATAGTTTGCAACCTTATATCTTTTTTAAAATCATATATAAAGATCTCATATGAAGTGTCCGTGTCGTGTCAGGGCAGTGTAACTGGTCCGTATGCTACTGTCCTGGTGAGTACATATCATTATAAATTTGCCTAAACCCATACAATACGCAATACTGAGAATCATAGTGTAAAGAATGGACTCGGGGTCTTGGGTCTTGATGTGTCTGCCGTAGGCTCATCAGTTGTCACCGGTGTCCCACTCTGGTGGGAGACATTGGTCGTAGTGGAAGCCGTGCACCTCTAGGGGCGGAGGGTATACAATTTAAGCATAGCTGTGGTGATTGATGTTTATGTTGCTATTAACACTGTTTTGATGATTATTATCATCACTATTCCTAGCTTAGAGTTTTTAAGCCTGTTTATAGGCTTATTATTATCATCACTATTCCTAGCTTAGAGTTTTTCAGCCTGTTTATAAAATGTGATTCCATGTTTTTTATTGTTTTTTCTTCTAAATAGATAGATACAGTTTAAAAAAGAAAAAGAATGAAGCACTTCAGGAAAGCAATAGTTTTCCCTCAAGTTTCAAATATAAATACAATTAAACTCAATTAACAGAATGGAAGTTCTTTTACACATTTAATTAGCATTAATTTTGTCTACTTGTAAATAGTTCTAATCACAAGAAAGATATCAATGATTGCTTTTTTGAAATTCACTGACAAAAATGGTCTTAAACTCCAAAGTTGGTAGAAATTGGTTACCTACTGCATGCATAGAAAGGAAAACCAATCGCATGTCAGAGGAGCTCACTGGTGAGCGGTGGGGAGAGAAAGGAAGGAAGGGAGAGAGAGAAGGAAGGAAGGAAGGAACAGAAGGGAGGGAGGGAGGCATAAATCAGTACAATAAGTACTATTTAAAAAGCTAGCAGAAGATGGTATAAGAGCAAAGTGGAGAGACATGAAACTCAGTTGGTGAGGGACAGACAAGTGAAGGTAATTTCCATTTGGCCATCCTGCACCAAGTCTCATTAGAATACTTGAAAATGAATGTAAGCTGGGTAATATCATTGCATGATTAAAATAAGACTGCAAAGAAAATAAACAACCATTAAATGGGTCATGCCTCTGTGTCCTAGAAGTTGGCTTCCTACATGTTTGTTTATTTTCTTCCTGATTTTTGGTCGGATTCCTGTTCAGTACAGTTGCTAAGGAGCAAAAAGCTGAAGACATAGGGTTTTCTGTATTATATATTTTTCATGAACCTTCATAATAGTGAGGATCTTATAGAGAGCCAGTATAGGTTAAAAAAAAAATAGATGTAGTTAAAAGCTCCCATCTGATTTGTGAAACCCAATAAATAATTTACAGTAGTTGCCCCTTATCCATAGGAGGACATGTATTCCAAGACCCCCAGTGGATGCCTGAAATTGCTTGTAGACCAGAGCTTTATATATACTGTGCTTTTTTCTTATATGTACATACCTATAATAAAGTTTCATTTATTAATTAAGTACAGAAATGTTAAAAATAACTAATAATATAATAGAACAATTATAGCCATAAACTTTAATAAAATTTATGTGAATGTGAGTCTCCCTCTCAAAATACCTTATTCTACTGTACTTGTTCCTCTTCTTGTGATTATGTAAGATGATAAAATATCTACCATGATGAGATGAAGTGAGGTGATTGATGTAGGCATTGTGACATTGGCCTACTGCCATAGGTCAGAGGAAGATCATCCTTTTCTGTCTGTGGTTGAACAAGGGTAACTGAACTACAGAAAGTGAAACCATGGATAAGGGGAGGGGGGCCTACTGTAAGTAAAAGCGCTGACCTACCATGCCAAGGAAATGTTAGTGAATAGAAAGGAGAAAAAAATCCCCAAGGTCTGATAAACCGTGAATTTAACTATAATTTACTGATTGATTCAGGATTCCCAAATTAAAGTGTGCATGCATATCTCTTGAAGCAAAATTGCCTAAAATTGCCTTTAAGCAAAATTCAGCGAGAAATGATTATTTTGATTTTATGGTTATCTAAATCACCTAATAATTTGTTCCAACCAAAAAGAAAGTTCTAGTAATGATTGTACCAATGATTTTCATATCAAGGAACCATGGGGCCAAGAAGTAAAATACTTATCAAGCAAAAATAGGGGCTTTTATTTACTCTCATGAAAATTTCATGAATTTGACAAATATTACTTAGGTTTCTTTTCTCACCCAAATTCATGCAAAGCAAACTCACAATTTCAGCCAGCTGGAAACTTAATGAACATTCTGCAAAATTCTAAATTAGCAATGAGCCTAACTTGGAAACAATTCAATAGGAAGTCAAAGTGATGAAGTCGGCACAAATGGATGAATTTCTTGACTGGTTTATTTTGTTTGGGGGACATTTTGGAGAATTCAATGGTTTTAATTTGTTTTATTGAAAACTATTTTCAGCTACTACTGACAAAAGCTGAAAGAAATACCACGTTAGGTATTTAAAAATATATATATTAATGTTTTCAACCCCACAAATGATTGAATTATATTTGGGGGTCTAGGAACATTTAAGAAGAGGCAGGTGTATTTGGAGAACATGCACATAGTTTTAATATATACCTTCATTCTAATAATCAAATCTGTATATGGCAACAAGCACTCTTTGAAACAATAGCAAAGGTTGTTTCTAGAGATTGTGCGAAAGTTATGGGTCCTACTGGTGATTGTTTTTGAGAGTGGAATAAGTGAATATTATAAAATGAAGTGCTGATTGGAAAACACATTCAGGCCTACGGAATTCTTTAACGGCAGCAAACTTTGTAGAGCATCCAGTGTGTTACATATGTGGTAAATTCCCCTACTTTGTACATAAATATAGCAATATCCGGATGGGTTAAGTAACTTGTCCAAAGTTCCATGTTAGTTAAGTGAGTAACTTATAAAAATGCCTCACTAATATAAAAGAGCCATGATTAGGATAGAATCTGATTTTCAGCACATGCATGTGAACACTCTTCTATACTTACTCCTCTTTTACACTAAACAAGATCAAGGAGAATCTTTCCATTTGTAGTCCTTAATCAGGAAAGAAAACTTTGGTCCAGAATTGGAATAAAAGTAGAAATGAGTAAAACGGAGACACAAAGATTTTACATGAATTTTAGTGAGTGTATAATTATTAAAAATGAAGAGAGAACAATAGATTTCTGTACTTCAGTGACCGTCTGGACATTTTTAATACTAAATCTTTCCACACATGTCCTCCATACCTAAAGCACTATCTGAATTAAACTAAATTCTCTACAATTCAAATGAATATATTTTGAGATAATTTAAATAGAAAGTTTTTTTTAATAGAAGTTCTTAGAGAAACTACAAGTGAATTCTTACAACTTTAGATGGAAAATCATTGAAGCTTACAAATGTAAATGGTTTCTAAGCTATATTTTTGGGAAAAGGGCACTTTGCAAGGACAGAAATAAGGCAACAGATAGAAATAAACATCATTATTCTCCAGTAATGCTTGATCCTCAAAGTTAGATGTTTTTTCTGAATGATGAGCCCAATATCAGTGCCACATAAGCTAGACATTTCCTTATAGCTGGCTTCTGGCTACTTGTTTCAGGGTCAGGCTATCAGACCAGCAGGACTCGCATATCTTTTGAAAACTTGGTGAATTCTGAACAGAACATATGTCAATAAAAAGAACTTTTGTGGGGGGCACGTAGGTAGTCAGTGGTTGAGTGTCTGCCTTTGGATCAGGTCATGATACTGGGGTCCTGGGATCGAGTCCAGCATTGCGTTCCCCTCAGGGAGCCTGCTTCTCCCTCTGCCTCGTCTCCACCTCTCTGTGTGTGTCTCTCATGAATAAATAAATAAAATCTTCTTTTAAAAAAATGAATTTTTGTGGAACTGTGGGAGTACTATATTTTCTTAGAAATAACATTATTTCGTAATGTGGATAAAGAGAACAGAAAGAACACAGAAATTTCAGCTTTAACCCTGGCCATTCTCATTTACTATCTGTGAGATGAACATTAGAATATATCTCTATGAAGCTTGATGTAGCAAAGGTCGTAAGTGTCTCCCCCAGCTTGTTCCTTAGCCAATGGCATCTTACTGCGATTGCCTTCTGTTCTTTCTTCAAGATTTCCAGTGGTGGAATCCTCAAGTGCAGAGGATTTAATGCCCTGAAAGCACATTTCAATCACATTTGAGAGTTCATTCATAGCTACCAAGCTTCTTGCCTGTAGGTTTTACATAACATACCAAGAATCTCAATAGGACTTGACTATGTCCTGCACGATGAGATCCACTTGGTTCTAAAAAAATCTGTTCATTAACATACTCCATTTGGTCTTCCTCCCCATCCCTGTCTCCTGTTTTTTGCTGCCATGCCAGAGCTTTCTGGAAACAACCTCTGCATAAATTACTTAAGCATGGCTCCTGTTCTCAGGCTTTGCTTCAGGTCAAATACAACCTCAGACATTTAGCTTTTTTTATAACTAAAGATTTCACTAATTTGATAGTTTACAGTTTCAGCTCCATCATGTAAATATTCAAAAATTTTCACTCTTAACCTTATAATGAGTTAAGATTTAAAATAAAATTAAAAAAAAAAAAACTTAAATTCAGCTACTCTTCTTGGGCCCTTAAATGGACAGGTCTCAGGGCAAGCTGTCAACCCAAACAGGCACATTAAATGAATCTGCTTACTTGCAACAGAAATTCTGAAGCCATAACTGGTAAAACACTAAAGTGTTAATTTTGAAGAATTGCTGAAGGAAAGTAAGGGACTCCTGGATGCTGCAGCTTTAGGAGGGCATCCAGTCACACCTTTGTGAGTTTTGCCTCCAGGCACCCCAACAGGTACTCAAAGGGAAGAACCAAGAAGGAGCTGTTCTTGGAAAGATGGGGAACAGTATTCACTGTGGAATATGTCCAAAGGTTCCCCATAACAAAAGCCCATTTTCCATGGAAAAGATTGGAGCCTTATTCTACCGAAGAGAGGGGCATTTCTCTAACTCCAAGCCCCTCCAGACTTCCTATTTCATTCAGGGGTAGACAAAGCTACAGAATACTTGTAAAGTTCATACTGCAGGGACACAAGTTCACGAGGATTTAGACATCAAATTATATAACGTCTCACTTACCCATGCCTTACAACCCAAACAACTGGCTACAGTATAACAATGGTGGATTACAGCCAAAAAAGCTATAAGACACAGCTCTCTCCGAGAAGGAATAGTTTGGGAAGCCAAAGTTCAAGAGCAGAGACGTAAAGATGCTAGAAGAAATTTAAGTTTCTAGCACCTACAGTAATGAGTATATTAACAAGCATCTTAAAAATGAGTGGTCTAAATGCATATTTTAAAAGACAAAGATAGTCAGATTGAGTTTAAAAATATGACTCAGCTTTGTTATCTTCATGAAATCCACTGTAAATATACAGACTTTGGTATATTAGAAAGTAAAAGAGAAGTACCATGCTAAGAAATCACAAGAAAGCTCACATAGCTATACTAATGTCAGATGAAGTAACCCTAAATGTGTATGCATCTAATAATACATGAGGCAAAAACTGATGCAACTGAAAGGAGAGATAGATAAATTCACTGTTATCATTGAAGACTTCTACATTCCTCATCCAAAAATGGATAGATCAAGAAGAGGGAAAATAAATATTGGTACAAATGACCTGAACAACTCTATCCACAGCTTAATTTAATTAATATTGTGGAGCATTCCATTCAACAAGAGCACAGTACAGTCCTCTCAAGTTCATTTGGAATAATTCTTCACAATAGATTACATTCAAAGCCATAAAACATCCTTTCAAAATTTCAAACAATATAATTCATACACAATATGTTCTTAGACTACAATGGAATTGAGCTAAAAACCAATAACAAATATGCTGGAAAATCCACATGTATTTGGAGATTAAACATTTCTACATAACACATGGGTCAAAAAAGATGTCTCAAATGAGTTCAAAAAGTATGTTAAACAGAATGAAAGCTAAAATACAACTTGTGAAGATTCATGTAAGGTAATAAAAGTGTTCAGAGAGGGATCCCTGGGTGGCGCAGCGGTTTGGCGCCTGCCTTTGGCCCAGGGCGTGATCCTGGAGACCCCGGATCGAATCCCACATCAGGCTCCCAGTGCATGGAGCCTGCTTCTTCCTCCGCCTGTGTCTCTGCCTCTCTCTCTCTCTCTCTCTCTCTCTCTCTGTGACTATCATAAGTAAAAAAAATAAATAAATAAACAAAAAAAAATAAAATTTAAAAAAAAAAATAAAAAAAATAAAAGTGTTCAGAGAATATATAGTATAAATATATATATATTAGAAATAAAAAGAGGAAGAAGCAAAATCAGCAATCTGGGCTTTTGACCTTTAATAAACTAGAGAAAGAAGAGCAGCTTAAGTAAACAGAAGCAAGTTCCTAATACAAGTTAAAGCAGAAATTAATTAAAGAATTAATTAAATAGTCCCTATTTAAACCAAAAGTGTGTTCTTTGTAAATATTAACAAAATCGACAAATCTTTAGCTAGATTAACAAAAAAAAATGATAAAAAAATTACTAGCATGACCAGTAGAATTACTACAGATCATACAGAGATAAAAAGGATTATAAAGGAATACTATGAACAATTATGTGTTAATGAATTAGACAACTCAGATAAAATGATCAAATTCCTACGAAGATACTGCCAAAAATGAACACAAGAAAAAATAGACAATCTAAATAAACCTACAGAATAAGAGATGTAATCAGTTATCAAAAAACTACCCACAAAGAAAAGCCTAGGCCCAGATGTCCTCTCTACTGAATTCCGCCAAACACTTAAAACATAATTAACATCAATCCTTTACAAAATAGAAGAGAGGTGACACTTTCCAGATGCCTCTTTGATGTTAAAAATCAAGCTGATGCCAAAATCAAAGACATAGTAATAAATAAAACTGCAAACTGATACCCCTTTGAATGTCAGTACAAAAGTCCTCAACACTGCCTCTCTCTGTGAGGCATGAAGAATGAATGAATAAATAATTTTTTAAAAGGTGGGAGGATCCCTGGGTGGCTCAGTGGTTGAGTGTCTGCTTTTGGCCCAGGTCATGATCCTGGGGTCCAGGGATCAAGTCCCATATCCCTGCAAGGAGCCTGCTTCTCCCTCTGCCTGTGTCTCTCCCTCTCTCTCTCTCTGTGCCTCTCTCTCTTGAATAAGTAAATAAAAACTTAAAAAAAAAAAACTTAATATTGTTAGGATGGCAATATTTTTCAAATTGATCCACAAATTCAACACGGTTCTTGTTAGACTCCTCTTTAACTTCTTTATAGAAATTAACACACAATGTGTATGGTGTAGGAAAATGATCCAGTTTCAGTTTTCTACGTGTGGCCGTCCAATTTTTCCAGCACCATTTATTGAAGCGACTATAGAAAACAAACTGAGGGTTGCTGGAGGGGAGGTGGGTGGGGGGATGTGTAAATTGGGTGTTGGGCATTAAGGAGGGCATGTGCTGTGATGAGCACTGGGCATTACGCAACTGATTAATTATTGGACACTACATCTCAAACTAAGTATGTACTATATGTTGACTAATAGAATTTAAATAATGAAATTAACACATTGATTCTTAAATTCATATAGAAATTCAAGGGACTAGATAAGCTAAAACAATCTTGAAAAATAAAAACAAGATTGAAAGACTCCCACTTTCCAATTTCAAAACTTATTATAAGGCTACAATAATCAGGAAAGTGTGGTATTGATGAGGGAAAACAAACAGAGATTAATGTAACAGAATCAAAAGCCCAGAAATTGGCCTATATAGTGTAGCCACCCACTTTTGACAAAGGAAGAAAAGTAATTAAGAGAAGAAATGACAGTCTTTTCAACAAGTGGTGCTGTAACATGGTCTATGTCCTAAAAGATAAACCTAAACACAGTCCTTACACTTTTCACAAAATCCAACTGAAAATGGATTATAGACATAAGTGTAAAATCCAAAACTATAAAACTTCTAGAAAAGACATAGGCAAAAAACCTAAGTGAACCTAAGGTAGGTGATAAGGTTTTTGGTGCAACATCAAAAGCCTGATATAAGAAAGAAAGAATAACAACTTGGACTTGATTAAAATTAAAAAGTTCACCTCTGTAAAAACATGGTTCAGACAATGAAAAGACAAACCTAGACAAGGAGAAAAGACTGGCAAGACACATACTGGATAAATATTTTTTTTTATCCAAAATATATGTAGAATATAGGTAGAACTCTTGAAATTCCAATAACATGAAAACAAACAACCTAATTTAAAAATGGGCAATGGAGCTAAACAAGACTCTCACCAAAGAATATACACGTGGCACATAAACACATGAAAACATGGTCAACATCATTTTCCTTTAGAAATTTCAAATTGTTTTGTTGAGGGATACTTGACATATTAGTTTCAGGTGTGTTCTCTACATCTGAGTTCTGTTTTGTTTGTTTGTTTGTTTGTTTTAGATTCCACATATAAATGAAATTATACATATTTATCTTTCTCTGTCTGACTTATTTTACTTACTGCAATACCCTCAAGATGTATCCATGTTGTCACAAATGGCAAGAGCCCATTGTTTTGGGGTCGCCTGGGTGTCTCAGTCAGTTAGGCCTCCACCTTGAGCTCGGGTCATGATCCTGGAGTCCCAGGATCGAATCCCACATTGGGCTCCCTGTTCAGTGGACAGTCTGCTTTTCCCTCTGCCCCTCTCCTCTCTTGTGCTCTCTCTCTCTCGTTCACTGTCTCTCAAATGAATAAAAATCTCTTTTAAAAAAGGTAAACAAAAAAACAACTCATTCATTTTTATGGCTAAATAGTATTCCATATACATGTATGTGGATATATGGACATATGTATCTCACATCTTCTTTATTCGTTCATCCGGTGAGGGACACTGAACCAGGAGTGGAGTTTCTGGAGGAAGAGACTTCGCCTCCTCTACCCATGTCGATGTGTCCTTTAGTGCTTTGTTACGAGGGATTGTTCACCGAGTCATCAGGTCCTGTTCAGAGCAAAATGTTCTGTAAAAAGCTCTCGATGTGCTGTGCCCAAGAGAATGTCTTCCTACTCTGCTATCTTGAAATGTCCTCCAGGAATAAACACCAACGAGATACTACCACCACCTGTCAGAATTACTAAAATCCCACAAATACATGGTTTCGACTTTTAGTGAGAAAATAGAGTAACAGGAAATGTCATTCACTGCCAGGGGGATGTAAAACGCAGCAGACACTTGGGAACACTGTTTGGCAGCTCCTTACAAAACTAAATATAGTCTTAGCATGCCGTCCAACAGTTGCTCTTCTAGTTAGTGTGTCACTAATTTGAAAACTTATCTACATACAGAAACTTGCACGCAAAGTTTTATAGCAGCTTTATGTGCAGTCACCATGAACCTGAAGCAACCAACATATCCTTTAATAACTGAGTAGATAAACAGAGGTTGGTGCCTCCATGCAATGGAACGTTACTCGGTGATGAAAAGAAATGAGCTTCATGCGAGGCAAAGACATGGATGAACTGAAATGCATGTTTCTAAGTAAGGGAAGCCGGTCTGAAAGGGCTGTATGATCTGATTCTAATTATATGACATCCTGGGAAAGGCACATTTAGAGACACAATGAAAAGATACTGGCTGCCAGGGCTCCAAGCAGAGGGAGGGCAGGGTGGGAGAGACGAAGCACGGATAATTTCCAGGGCAACGAAACTGTTCTGTGTCATACGGTAGTGATGGATCCATGGCTCTGGGCATTTGTCAAAAACCAAAACAACTTTACGGCACAGGCAATGGGAACATTAAAAATTAATGGTAGTCGTAAGCTAATTAATATGGGTAAATTAAAAATATTGAGGAGGTTGAAGGAATTCATGGTGGGATGTAGTATATGACAAAAACAACAGGACTGCATTATAAATGTATGAAACAGCCTTAATAAAGGGTCAGATAAGAAGCTGCTCTGGAAATCATTCTTCTTCTTGCGTCTGTAAGACTAAAGTTAAAGAAGTGTACACAGCACTGGCCCGGCTAGTGAAGGGCTTCGCCCCAGGGACGTGCGTGAACGATTTGGATGCGCCTATAGCATGTACCGAGGTTGGACGACCAAGTTAATGGATGGTACCAGCCAAGTTTCTCTGAGTGATGGTTTACAGATGAGCAAGGGCAGGAGACCAGAAGGATCTATGGCTTAGTGGTGGGTTAGAGTTGGGAACCTCAGTATGAATCCCTGTGCAGCTTAACAGAAATACACCTGCTTGCACATAAAACGCTTACAGATAGGTGCGCATCTACGGGTCATTGTCCCGTTCCGTCAGCCAACGGAGCTGGACACCTTGTCACACGGTGGCCGTGAGCAAGGCCTGACGGAAGCGTTCTCAGATGAACCAGAGCCGAACTTGGAACAGGGCCTGCTTCTAGGCCCGGGCCAGAAAGTCTCCCCAATGACTATCCCAGAAAACCTACACATCTGTGTTTTGCCTTCCCTCCCGCGCACCTACCAGACTCACAGTAACTTGTGAGACCAGATGTGCTGGGTTTTCCTCACGTTAGGCGATTCGCTCGTGCCAGCTGGGTGTTGTACAACTTGTGAAATGATATAAAACACGCAGACGTGAGAGACTCCATGTGAAGAAGAGCTACATTTTCCTTTGTAAAACAAATGGCCAGTGAACTCTCGACCTGGGCAGAAAAGACCCTTGAGCTGGGCCACAAGCTGCAGTTGTTACCAACAGCGATTCCTAAAGTCAACAGGTGAACGGGCTTCCTGATCCTAAGACTCCTGGTTGTGGACTCTCTGAGGACACCAGAGCTAATGCCTACGAGGAATAGTTTCATTGTTAACACCAATCAGTTGACCAATGTGCAGCCAAAAGTAGCTTAGCCTGTTCCTACCTATGGAAAGCCTCTTCCTCCTTTATCCTAGTGCTGTAATTGCCCCATCCTCCATTCTTCTTTCTCATAAAGACCCCTTGCTCTCCCCCTGTGGACGGGACACTATTCTGCTTACTACTGGAGTCTGTGAGCTCCACGTCGTAATTCTTTGATTCCCAATCAACATTTATTCGCCTCTCTTTGTGGCTTTTTTCTTCAGGTTGGCATTCGGTCCCCTCGGTAAAAGACTTAGCCAGATAAGAGGGCCCTGCCCTCCCCAACCCCAAAACCGACCAACACCGCCACCAATCTAAAGTCTAGGTTGGCACTCAGGACTCTAGTTTTTTATCCACAGGCTATTGATCAAAGATTCCCTTTCCTCAGGGCCAGTTCCTTTGCTAGAGCAGCTCTGAGAACCCAGAGAAATATTTTACTTACTAGATTGCCAGATCACTATTAAAAGATGTAACTCAGGAACAGCCAGATTGAAGAGATGAATAAACGTAGGGCAGGGAGGTGGAGGCTTCCAGGCACCCTCTGAGCATGCACCTCCAAGCACTGAGCAACCCAGAAGCTCTCCAAACCCCATTCTTTGGGGGCTTATAGAGGCTTCATTACATTGGCATGACAGAATAAATCATTGGTATTGACAATTGATTCAAGCTCCAGACCGTCTCTTCCCCAGATGAGGATCTCTAATCATGAGGTTGGTTACCCTGGTAATCAGCCCCTGTCCTTAGGTGGGGTCCAAATGTCACCTCATTAACATAACCGAAGATATCTTTATCATTCTCATCACTTAGGAAATCCCAAGGGTTTTAGGATCTCTGTGCCGGGAACAGACTAAGACCAAATAGATATTTTAAATTATAACTCACGATATCTCAATAGTTTGTGGTATCTCGTAGTGCCAGAAAATAAGGAATTACACACACAGACATACACACACAAACACACACACTGGCCTAGGTAGGTCAGAGGACATAGGCCAGTTTAAACTACTCCAGATAACCAAAGCTGGGAAAAAAACTGAGCATTAAAATAAATTTTAGATTATCAGCTACATTATAAAATAAAAATATCCATTGAGTCCATACTGACCTGAAATTGTTGAATAGATAAATGAGAAAAGTGAGGTAGAAACATCTCCCTTGCAGAAGGATTCCAAATGCCTTGTGTCATCCCCAAAGTGGTGGAGCATTAACTCCTCACTCTTTCTGTGTGGGCTGCTTATAGTGACTTCCTTTCTAGGAAAAAAGTGGGGGAAAGGGAAAATCCTGACAAGCATTACCTCAGCTGAATGACCGGGTCCAAAGCAACAATGGTAAGTCATTTTGATGGTAGGTATCCGTGACGGGACACGATGAATATGGAAGCTTACGCCTGCAGTCTTCCTCCCAAAAATCGGTCCCCCAATCTAATCATGAGAAAAATGTCAGGCAAATCCCCATTGGGAAGGATTAAACAAAATTCATAAGAGTGTTCCTCAAACTCTCAAGGTAAGTCTAAGGAACTGTAATAGCCCCAAAAGCCTAAGAAGATACGGCAACTAAATGTGATACAACATCTTGGATGGGATCATGGAACAGGAAAGGGACGTCAGACAACAATTAAGAAAAATATTAATAAAATGTGGCCTTTGGGGCAGCCCCGGTGGCCCAGCGGTTTAGCGTCGCCTTCAGCCCAGGGTATGATCCTGGGGTCCTGGGATCGAGTCCCGCGTTGGGCTCCCTGCATGGAGCCTGCTTCTCCCTCTGCCTGTGTCTCTGCAACCCCCCTCTGTGTCTCTCATGAGTAAATAAATAAAATCTTTAAAAAATAATAAAATAAAATAAAATATAAAATAAAATTAAAATAATAAAATAAAATAAACAAAATAAATATAAAATAAAATAAAATAAAATAAATAAAATAAAATAATAAAACGTGGGCTTTGGATCATGATGGCATATCAGTATTGGTTCATTAATTGTAACAAATAGACATAATAATGTAAAGTGTTACTAAAAGGAGAAATTGGCTGTGAACTCTGTACCGTCCTCACAACTTCATGGTAAATGTAGACTGTTCTAGAATCTAAAAAGTGAATTTTGAAAGTCTGCTAATAATCCTCCTTTGGCAAATACATTCACTCACATATTATCTGTTTAATTCTCAAAATTCTCACACACTGTCCTCACAATAAATTCCCTCCTTCCTTCATTGTTCCCTCACCCCTGCCTTCCTCCCCTCCTTGGTGTTAGAGAAATACCATAATATCTGTTTTTCCGTTCAGAAAAAAAATCATGATTTTGTCAGTGTGTAGATGTTCTGTTAGGACATACGTGGATATTAGGAATACCACCCAATACGGCTGAATAAAGTTTTATATATAATGCTTTTAGTAATAATTCTGGTTTTGACCTTAAAATATTATATATCACCAAGATAAGGAAATTTCCTTGTCATTTACATCCCAGTGAATTCTCATCAGATCTTTCACCTGTGGCTGTCCAAGGACACCAGAGAGCGGTATCATCATTATTTAGTAGTTAATCAGTCCCTCACTCTCTTCTTTGCGCCCCCCTTGGGGGTCGGGGAGCACCCCCAGGGCACACTGCACAGGGCGCGGCGGGCCTGCTGGGGACCCTGGCACGGCCATCACCCGGCGAGGAAAGCGGTCCTCAATGTCTCATCAGTTTGCACGCTCTCTCCCTCTCTCATCTGTTCAAAATACGTCTTTCTTTCAAAGAAATCCATCATGGAGATGACCTGGGCATCTCGTGACTAACCAGTAACTCTTACAAAGCTTTTCACAACAGACACTGAATGGAGAGACGAATTCATGTTCCTAAACCATTAGATGGTATAAGGCCAACTTACCGGTTGCCAGGAAATTTGCTAGTTTTAACAACGAAAATCTTCCTTCCCGGGAGACCCCGCAGCCCTGGGCAGACCAGGAGAGCTGTTCATCCTACTGCGAGGTAGACAACTGCCTCCTGGGGAATGACTTCCTAAGTCCAAGGGGAAGAACTATGGGACCAAGGAAAGGGAGACAAAGTGGACCACTCAGTTTCTGAGAATTCTGTTTTTCTGCATCCTCATGTTCTCTGGTAGAAAACTGAAGCAAAACTCCGTGTGTCTTATTTCATGATGCTCTTCAGAATGTGCATTATTAAAAAGAATGTTAAAAACTTCCTAGGAAAACAGTAGATACATCACAAAGAAACGGTGTTATTTTTGCTACCTCCAGCCTTGATAATTGAGCAAATAAACTGAAAAAAATTAAAGTGCAAAATATTTACAAATAAGTTGGAGTTACTTATGCAGATTGTTTACATGATGAGCATTAATAAAGTTAATTGATGCTGCATATTATGTTCTAATATAACCTATATATTTTTAAAGATTTATTTATTTAATTGAGAGAAAGAGAGAGAGCGCAGAGATCACAGAGTCGGGGGGGATGATGAGAACTGAGGGTGGGGGAGTGAAAGAAACCCAAGCCCACCCTGCCCTGAGCATGGAGCCCAGCATGGGGCTCAAGCCCATGACCCTGAGATCATGACCTGGGTCAGAACCAAGAGTCAGACCCTTAACTGACTGAGCCACCCAGCGGCACTCTTCTAACCTATATTTGTAAATATACTTTAATTTCAGTAAACTTCAGCGACTACATTCTGGTCACATAATTAGTTTTTTTTTAATCATTAAAGGCTGAATTAATATCAGTGGGCACTGTAATAAAAAATATATATCAATCACAAGATTCTTAATATTATATCATTCTAGGAAAAGCTCTTCTTCAAAAAAGACTGCAGAGAATCTAAAACTTTTTGATTTCCCTGACTGAACAACATTATGCATATGCACTTGTTTATGAAGTACGTATACTATTACCGAAATTGCTGCTTGGATTTAGGAAACTGATGAAAATTAAGCTCATAAAAATTTAACGTCAAGAAACCTAAGTGTGGAATACATAGCTAGGGTGTAGCTTCTCAGAAAAAAAAAAAAAAAAAAAAACGTATTAGGCCTTGAGAAAGAAACTACATTTAGTTTTGGCCACTGATTTTGAATAGTCAGGGTCTCTTTTGAGTGCACTTGGAGCTCTGCTCTCGAAGCCATAGTGAAAATAATTCTGTTATGAAACTATCAGGACAGGCTTCAGGTCACCAGGAGGACGAGGCGAACGTTCTGGGGAGGACTGAGGGAACTCAGCGGTGTCCTCCACGGCAATGCGCTGTGTAGCCTGGTTTGGGATGCTCAGTGTGGAGCCATGCACAACGGGCACAAAACTGATGGGATTTGGGGAATAGGGTTTTTCTGACGAACTAGAACGGGTCGCTTTAGTTTTACAAAACTGCATTTGCATTTCTTTCCTCACACAGAATGCAAAATGCATGAGAAGTAAAATTCTTGCTTTGCTTACCATTTTACCATAAAACGTGGATGGAGGAGTTGATAATTCTGCAGCCCAGTTGTGAGGGCAGAGTTGTGAACAGCTGTGCACAGGGTTATCCTTGACTGCTAAGTGACCGTTACATGCCTCCCTTCCATGGCACGGCATAGCGGGTTGAAATGTTAAAATAGATGGGTAAATGGTGTAATTGCAGTCATTATCAGGAACACCATAAGGATTTGAGGAAAGACATATTATGGTAAGGAAAAGAAAAAAGAAATGTCCTGTAAAAACGAGACACACTTCTTTGTCGCCTGCAGGAATATTATGATAATGAGAAATAATCAAATACATGTCTTCCCTGTAAAACTGATATACCATGAGCCAGATGCTAGACTAAGCATATCATACACAAGAGTATGAAATATTCACAATAGCATTCAAATTAGAACATTTATTTATTTATTTATAATATTTATTCCTCAGATTAGGGAAGTATTTGGGAAGATTTCCATTTCCTAAAAATTGTGCAGTAAATGGCAGACAAGGTGTTTAAAGTAAGTTTATTCCTTCCCATGCAGACCCTCAGCAATTATACTCCGCTCTTTCATGGAATCCATTGAGCCACTGAATCCATCAGTGCCATTTCATTGCATCCATTCAGAGATGAAGATAAAACTATTCTTCCTTTGGATAAAAAGTGGAGGTTGTTGACCTTCTCGTTTCGTTAATACTGAATCTATTAGAGCCTATGGCTACCACACCGAATGTACAAATTCTAATATGAAATAGGACTTGCTATACTCTTGTCCTAATTTATTTGCTTGGCCAAGGTGTGTTCTCTATAAACTCAGAATTTCCCAAGAGTATGACAAATTCTTAAGTTTACATCCACAAAGTCTGGCACAATACCAAGCACGGAGTAGATGCCCCACACATATATTTTGGAAAATCTCTACCACAAAATCTATAAAATAAGACAATCTCATGAAGGTAGCCCAAGCCACCTTGTTACTGTCTTTTCTCTCTGCTTAGGTCGCCTTTCCTCACCTTGTCCACCCAAGCGTTTTCCATTTACAACTTAAAACCTTTCCTTGCTATGCCTTCTTTGGTGAAGATTTCCCTGGGCAATGCCAGCTTTCTGTGGTACTTATAGAACCTGCGCAGAATCAACTCTTCCATGTGCTATGGTACATTTTAGGTGTGAGAAGTATTGCCCAGAAGTTGAAAGCCTCGGCTCTAAAGGCAGACGTACTGTGCTTGAATCCAGGCTCTATCACTTACGAGTCCGTGGATAAATTACTTTACCACCCTATGTTTATTGCAGCATTATTTGCAATAGCCAAGATGTGGGAGCCACCTAACTTCCATTAATAGATGAATGGATAAGGAGGATGTAGTACACACACACACACACACACACACACACACACACACACGAATATTATGTGACTCTAAGAAAGGATGAGCTCATGCCATTGGGACGGACGGACCTAAGGGTGTTATGCTAAGTAAAATAAGTCACACTGAGAAAACAAACACCATATGATTTCACTCATTAGTGGAATCTTTAAAAAAAATGAATAAACAAAAAGGAGAATCAGACCATAAATACAGAGAACAAGCTGACGGTTGCCAGAGGGGTGAGGGGCAGAGGGATAGACAAAATGAGGGAGGGGAAGTGGGAGATCCAGGCTTCCAGTTATGGAATGAGTAAGTCACGGGAGTAGAAGTCACAGCATAGGGAACAGAGGCAACGATACATCACTGAGGCCATGTCTGGGGGGCCGCGCATGGTGGCTACACGTGTGGACATAGCATAACGTCCGAACATATGGAACTAATGTAGCATCGCGTGTCAGCTATACGCACATAGAATATACAACTCTGCACCTTGCTCTGTTTACCCAACATGCTTTCCTCATGTAGTTATTTAGAGGATTAAACCACCTAGAACACGTTGATAGACAATTAGCTGGAAGCATTAGGGGCAGCGGTGGCGATAAATTTAGTATCTTGAGCCTGACCCAGGTTAGAGCTAAGAGCTTTTAATGCAGGCTTCCAACAGAACCTGTGATGATGACAGACATAGTCTATCTATATCTATAGCTGGATCCTATTGATCAATGTGGCGCAGTGAGACTAAGGAAAGGGATGTTTGATTTTATTTAATCAAAGTATCGTTAAGCGGCCATACCTGGCTTCCACCTGCTGTGCTAGAGACGATGCCTCTGGAGGACAAGGAATATACACACTGTAGTGCCTTTCTGGCCCCCGGCACCATGGTATGCCATACAGGGCTCATTCTTTGGAACGCTCTGTGGACTGTGGAAAGGCATGAAATGTGTGATGATCAAGAAAGCATGACACTTTCTACTTTTTTCTTTAAGATTTTATTTATTTATTCATGAGAGACACAGAGAGAGGCAGAGACACAGGCAGAGGGAGAAGCAGGCTCCATGCAGGGAGCCCGACGTGGGACTCGATCCCGGGACCCCGGGGTCACGCCCTGGGCTGAAGGTAAACACTCAACCACTGAGCCCCCAGGTGTCCCACTTGACCCTGGCAAGCATGTCAAAGTCTTGACAGTTCTATAGCAAACTTGATTTTCATCTTTTCTGTAAAGAGTCTCCTCAACGGCTGCCCCATTATCAATGGGTTTAAAGTCCACTTACCATTACCACCTTTCCAGATTCTCTGTGTGCTTTAAAAAAAACCCCTTCAGAAGCCCTTCCCTGTCTCACAGGCAAATTCCATAGGCAATACTGTGCACCTTATTATAGTCTTAGAAAGTAGAAGACCCAACACGGTTGGCCCTTCAAGGGGAACATACGGGGTACGGCCAGTGATGGAATGTTTGCAATTAGCTGGGCTTGGGTTGGAATCTACCTCGTAGATGCCTTTAGCTAGGGCATCTTGGGCAAAATGCTTAATGTGTCTGACGCATGGTTCCCTCCGCAGTAAACAGACACACACCTTACGTGTTGCGTGGGGTCTTCGTGAGCATCCAGTCAGCTAAGTACTTGGCCTTAAAGAAGACAGTCCGAGAGGTAACTCATGTGCAATCTCTTCGCTTTTCATCGTCTCCATCACACAGCCCTCGCTTGACAGACACTGAAAATATTTCGTGTTTTATCATCCTCTTCTCTACTTGGCATCTCCATCTCTACTCTCCTCCTGGCCAAGTGTACTCCGTCTCTCTCCTAACCGAGCGGGTTTGACACATCCCCTGCCCCAGCACCTGGTATTAAATCTAAGGTTCCCTTTTGCTGTGTCCCTTGACTGTAGACCATTGTGTTTACTCTCTTCCCCTGAGCAGTCATTTTCACGGGGAAAATTTTCTTCTGTTTAAATACATCTTCATTCATTCATTCATTTTTTCCCCCACTGCAAATTCCCTTGGCCCTGATCCATATTTGTTTCTTTTCTGAGATGTGTTATCTCCTTTTTTTGTTTGTTTGTTTGTTTGTTTGTTTGTTTTTGTCATCTCCTTCTGATGCACAAAGGCATAGAGAAGGGAGAGGCTATTTCCATGAAAGGGGTTACCTTGGGTTAGAGTGATGCCTGTGATCTATACACCAGGTAACATCTCAGAGACCCAACAGTCCCCAGTTCAGAACAGTGAAGTCATTTCCCCGAGGTACTGCAGCTGGTGGGCAGCGAGCTCAGATCTGAACTTCATGCTCTTTCCACGCGCTGCCTTTTTTCCCTCCGTCTCCTTGCGTTAGGGCTGCTGGTCAAGCTCCTGTTTAGAGTAGCTGCAGCCGCCAAGGGAGAGGGAAGAAAGCACAGCCAAGCAGCTCAGCATGAAGAAGGATAATAACCTGACTTAGATTTAAATAATGATAACCCCTCAGGGACAGGTTCCTAGCCTGGAGAGTGATTATGTAAATGAACTCTCTGTGTATTTCCCAGACTAACACTCCGAATGGAAACCAAACATATTCACTGACTTCGGGTGTTGATGACTGTTTTAAGCTGGCTTCCGTAAAAAAAGCATTGCATTGCCTGCTTTCTCTGCCTTTTTTCAAAAACACACAGCCAAGGGGGAAAGGGCAAGTGAGCTAGCATTTAATGAATCCTCTAAAGTGTCAAACACTGCCTTAGGCACTTTCACATATGCTATTTTATTTAATCCTTGTAAATGCCCTGAGCCATAGGTTTTGTCAGCCCCATCTTTTTTTTTTTTTTTTAACCTCAAGAAACTAGATAAAAACAGAAGGGCGATATTGAGCATCTAATGCTGTACCCAAAGTACGAATTTTGCTTTAGCAATATTTAATATTTTTAATGCTAAAATGCCATCATCTTAACACTAAGACCATGTGAAAGACAATAGGAGCAAAGGAAAATTATATAATAACCTCACTTAGAAATATAAGTACAAGATCCCTTACACATGTCAGAAACAAGTCTATTGATGTACTGGAATTCTAATATATTATGATTAATTAGTGTTTATTCCAAAACAAATTCAAACATGAATTCATTCTAAGACAATATGCTAGTGTGATTTACTATATTGACTTCTTAATGAGATAATAAATTATTATCTTAGTAGATTTAGAAACATTTCCTTCATAAGTTGTAACTAATCCAGGATGCCCACTTCACTGCTTCTGTTCAGTATTTTACTGAAAGTCCTAAGCAACAAGATAAGACAAAGGAAAGCAATTTACAGATCGGGAAGGAAGAAAAAAACTTCATCACTTATTACACACACTACAGACAAACCACACACACACACACACAAGTTTTCTCATTTGGTTCATATCTCATGGGATTTTCTTTACCTGAAAATCGTCTCTTTTTACATCTGGTAATTTGTAACTACTGAGAGAGTTCAGAAAGATTATTGGATACATCGATATAAAATAATCATTTTCATCTCTTATTTAGCAGCAAAAATATAATTTTGAAAATATGTCATTTGATGTACCAACAAAAATAGTTAGAATCTAGGAATAAATCTATAGGAAATGACTATATCTTTATCCAGAAAATTAAAACTTTTTAATAAAAGGTATAAACACAAAAAAATGAAAAAAAATGTTATGGACGTAAACAATTTTCTCATAAAGATGGGAGTTTTCTCCAAAATGATCTATACGTTTGATTGTAATCCCAATCAGTATCTCAAAATAAATCTTAGGTGGACCTGACAGATGGTCTTAGAACATCAAAAATAGACAAGAGACTCTAAAAAAAATAAAAGTGACTATTATCTTAAATATCAAAAATTTCTGTAAGGTACAGTATACCTTCTGTATACCCAAATGTAATGATTTGGGTACAATATATGAATAAAAAAGAATAGGATTTAGACATGCATCCACGTACATTTACAGTCTCTTTAAATGCCAGAGGGAAAGGATGAGCCACCCACTCCATGCAAACTGAGGCTTGAGTGTAGAATCTAAGAAATTAGTAATAAAGTCTTAAAGGAAGGAGGAGGAGAAAGAGAAAGAAGGAAGAAGAGGAGGAAGAGGAAGAGGAGAAGAAAAAGAAGGAGAAGCAGAACAAAGAGCAGGAGAGGACTGGAGTTAGGAAGAGGAGCAAGGAGACAATTCTCAATTTAGTTTGCTGTCTCAATTATCTGAAACAAAACAGTTAGAAGTTCTTTCCCTAAATACCCAGGATTTTTGTCAGCCCATAGCTAGGGTAATCAGTTTCTTATTTAAGGACCTTCTACATGAAAAGATTGGAATAAAGGCAGAATAGGACCTCACTCCTCATGGACAATGTGAAACAGATACACCCAAACTCGAGGAAAGGTGAAGAAGTGAGGTACGCATCTCAAGGGGAACGTACATACACACGACACAAATGCACATTTATGACACGCACACGCCTCCTATGTGCGTAGCTGTGACTGATGGAGGTTATGAAGAATAAGAATGGAATTTGGGTACCAAGGTGTTTGTCAATGAACTAAAAATGGTCCTACTTATAGGGGGGCTAAAATATCAATACTAATAATTATAATATGATAGTTAATCAAGAACTCATTAATGTGTTGAGTCCTTTGCTAAGGGCTTTATATTTACATTATCTCAAAGAACAGTCACAAAAACCTTTTGAGGTAGGTGGGATTTTCATCACCATTTTATAGATGAGATATTAATCTCAAGATTACTTATCTAGCGTAAATAAAACAGTTAGTGGCACCTAATGGATTAAAACTTCAGGCTATCTGAATCTGGACAACTCTTAACCCTTTCTCTAAATGCTTGCAGGGAGCTTGGAGGTTCTTTGAGAGGGCTTCAGGTAATTAAAATATTTCACTGTCCTACCAGAAATTAGGTATTCACTTTGATTTGGCCATGCAGATTAACAAACACATCAAATGTATTTGCTTTGGGCTAGAATGACATCAACTCTGGGCAAAACATTGATAATTTAAGCCAATCATGAGTTTATTGTCAAGCAGATCTTTCTTTTGTAGGTTAAAAAGACTATCAAGCACTTATTATTTTTTTTTAAAGATTTTATTCATTTATGCATGAGAGACACAGAGAGAGAGAGGCGCAGAGAAATAGGCAGAGGGAGAAACAGGCTCCAAGCAGGGAGCCTGATGTGGGACTCGATCCCAGGTCTCCAGGATCAGGCCCTGGGTTGATGTCAGCACTAAACCGCTGAGCCACCAGGGCTGCCCAAGCACTTATTTTTTAGATGAAGTCAAAGATTGCTCAATTTTTACTATCAAGGTTTCTTCTCCTAAAAAAAAAAAAAAAAAAAAAAAAAATTACTCTTCTCCTAGTCACCATTTTTGTGATTTGTTTTTTTTCTTCAAATGAGTATGTTACTTTCCTAATTCGGGTACATATATGTACGTTTCAGTAATAAAGAATAAGCTACAAACTATCCTTTTTAAAGAAGAAATTAAAGAAATTAACACTGAATCCCAAACTCACACAGATAATAAAATCTAAAGCTTTCCCTTTGATGTCAAGTTGCTTCTGGGCATTTTTCTACCCATGGGCAGTTTTCTCTCTCTAACCTAATTGTATATCAAATTTTAACACCCTTAGGTCTGTCTTAACTCCATAGTTTTCTAATTATCTCATTTCCACTGAACTTCTGATTGCTGGTTGTATTGGTTCAAATGCTTTCAGATTGATCGCTGTGTTGCACCATCTGTAAATCTGATTGCTACACTGTTTATTCAGAACTACCAGATCATTAATAAAGGAAGAAAAGGAAGCAAACAGGCTTACACTGGTCCTGCAGTGCCCTTCTCCCCTGTCCCCCCAGCACCCCTCAGGTCCAGACACAGTCATTCGTCACTTTCCCATGTTTATATCCCAGGAGCTGACCTTTGTGAACACCCAAGTGTCCCTCCATTTGTCTTATGAGTTACGGTCATGGCAAGAGCCATACTGGGCACTCCAGTTAATCCAACACGAACAATCTCGTACTATTTTAGAGTGTTTAAACTCAACAGTCATATGACTTCACATGTACCTTCTAAATGTTCCAGAACCTACCATAGGCACCAATCTGTAACCAACCTGAGATTAGAAGCTGTGGATATGTGGCAGTCTCCGGTAAATTTCCAGTGACCCGCACAGGGCTTGACACACAGCTTTAACATGTGGGCTGAGCTTTTTAAGGTGGCATGATAATAAGTATTATTTAATGAGAATTTGATACTATAGCCACCATGGTTAATTCCTTGATTCTCCTAACAGTAAGATGATTAAAAATGACTTGTTTGTGGTCACTCCATATTCCAGAGAAATGAATACTCCAATACAGCCATATTTTTTTTAAATGATCCAAAAAAATCACCTTTGATCCAATAGTTTTGGCAGTTTTCTGATCTGATCTGTAATGTCTCAGTATATATTTCTATGATAGCACATAATAAACACACTCGCATACATGATGTGGAGTATAGTTGACCCTGGAACAACTGATCTGTGTGGATCCACTGAAACGTAGATTTTTCTCAATAAATGTATGTATAGTACTGTCAATGTCTTTTCTTTATGATTTTCTTAATAACATCTCCTTTTCTCTAAGGAAATGCTCATGTTACCTGTACGGCTTCCAGTCAATAGTAGTTAAGTCTGGGGAGAAACATAAGTTGCATTTTTGACTGCACGGGGTTGATGCCTCTGACTGTCACATTGTTCAAGGGTCATGGATATGGTTTCTTCCATTGGCTCGTGCATGTGAGGAGAGTCCATCGTCTTCCTTGGAGTAATCTTTGGTGCCTAGCACATTACCTTGAAGGGTTAACCACCAAATAAATCAATCAAGGATTTGGTTCTAGGATTGGAGCTAGTCTTTCTGTCCCGCTCCACCATGACACAGGTGTCATCTCATTTCCATTTTACTAGTCTATAGCAAGTGTTTAGTTATGTCCTTTCTATGCCTCTTGGGGTTTTTTTTGTTTGTTTGTTTTTTGTTTTTTGTTTTTCCATTTCATATGTATCTAGCTTAGGAATTAAACTGTATAACCTGTGTTTTTAACTCGCTTCCAAAGTTATTCTGAGATTGATCACCATGTGTTTGCTATGCATTTTATATGTCCCACAACTTGATGCCTCGCAATTTAAGGGACTAATGTGATGAGAGCATGCCTGACAACACGGTGGGCTCTGGCCTGGACATACCTGATGCTCCAAACGTTGATTCTCCATTCCCGTGGTCTGACCCCTGGCCACAAACCAAAAAGGAAAATGTAGCTAAGAAATAATCTCATTACCAAATTCATGTTTAAATTATTGACAATAACCAGCACCTACTGTGTGAAATGTTGGAACGCAGAAGACTTTCATGAAATGTTTTAGAATTAAATGACAGCCATGCCAGTCAGAGAGAATGTTTATCCGCCATAGGTAGATTCAATTATAAAGTGATCACATCACTCAACACAAGCCACTTTTCATCCATCATTTGTTACCAGGATTTCAGTCGTTTGCTTTATAGCTTATTTCAGTTGGTTAGAACTTTGTACTAAAGAACTTGTGATTAGTACACATCAAACTCAAAGTTGGGCTCCCACCAATATAGGCAGAATATACATCCTCTGATTGAAATCCTAGAGATTCTATTTTTAAATATTTTCCAAATGATTCTAGTAGGCTCATTTGAGAATTCATATCAATTCAAATGTCCTTCAACTATAAATGAGAAGATATGATCTAAGAAAATAGAGGTAATTTGTCCAAGGTCACAATAGGAGTTGGAAGCAGAGCTGAAACTCCATCTGTGAAATTTAAAAAGTGCCAGAGACAAAACCCACTAAGACCAATTAAATCAGAATTTCCTTGGGGAAGGGAGCCCCATATGATTCTATTTTTCCAAAGTTTTCTAGGCTATTCTAACTATCAGTGAAGATTGAAACCCACTGGATAAGATCTAAATTTGTTGATTCTCTTTCTAGTACTTTCTGCACAAGTCGTATGTCCCTTTTTGCTTAGCTACCGTTCTTAATATTTTTGGTTCAACAAACCTGACAGATAAAAATATAAGTAATAGGTCTACAGGTTTTATTAACCAGAAACTTGTGCACGCCTCCAATCACACTTTGTGAGATGATAAGAACACAAATTGAAAATCAAACGGCATGAACAAAGAACTAGAAAGTCACTTCCTTTCTAATTATTTTTCAGTTTTTTTCTGATGATGTAAATGACAAAATGTGTTTGAAGCCAATACGGTGCTTAGTGTCTTATTTGCCATTTTTACTTTGTATGAAGAAAAAGAAAATGAGGAGGAAGAGGAATACAAAAGGGTGAAGGAAGGGGAAGTGGAAGGGGAGGAGGAAGAGAACAAGAAGGTAACAAGAAAAAGAGGAGGGGAAAGAGAAAGGGAAAAAAGTGGGTTCAGAGATTTAGACACAAGAGTTAAGCTAGAATTGTGCGTGTGTTCATGGGTCATGCATTGTATTTATTTCCACAGCTACCTACTGCTTATAAGAATTACCATGGTAATAGTATTTAAAAAATAATTTTAAAAACAGCTACTAACAGTGTAATTCGGGAAATGTATTTTAATGGCATCAGTATTAATTGTCTTCATGCCAGGTTTATAGGCATTGAAAAAATCACAGCAAGAACAGGAATTATCATCACTGACATACTTGTCCATGCAATCGAAGCCTTTGACACTTCATTCAAGGACTGTCTGCTTGTTATACCAAAGAGCATGTAAAAGACTCTTAAAGGGAATCTTCTGTTCCAGTGATTTTTTGTGATAATCCCACCATATGTTACTATTTTAGAAAAGTCGGTAGAGGGATGAAAATATCCAAGTAGGCATATGTTTTTATGAAAGTTTCAGAAAAGTGTGTTTATTTTGACTTATGTCTAAATTAGATTCCTAACAGCTGAATGAAATGTAAATTAGTTGTTTTTGTTGCAGAAGATAGACAATCCCATAAAACATGGTATCAATCATCTGGGAAGTGCCTGTTTTTATTCCAAGCCTTGCTATGGCAGATCACTCTTACAGATGAAAGGAGTGAGCACCAGTGCCTATATAAACAGCCTGGAGTTGGCAGAATTAGCCCTGCCCTTTCCTACCCCAAGGCTCTTGTCCCCATCACGCCCTCTGAGAAGTCTGTCTCCCCTTCTAGCTCCTTTCCTCCTCACTTGCATTTCTGAAAAGCTCCTCAGGGAATTTAGATCATCAGGTGGATGGGGACTACCGATGCCAGCCCAGACACCCTCCTCCATAAATAATAAATAAGCCCCTTCCTCTGTCCTGCTTCAGAATGAAGCCTGTCGGATCCTCCACGTCAGATCTCTCAGTGACGCCCTGTATTCCTGGACTTTCATGAGACTGGGAAAACTAATAAAGCACAGCCCAGCGGAGGCCTGAGTACCTATTTAAGTGCTTAGGATCGCTCTTTTTACTGAATGCTAAGTTCCTCCGGGCCTAGAACCCCGTCTGCCTGAGTATGGCTTTATCCTCAGAGCCTTCCCAGAACAGTGTGGATACATCCTCCACAAGCAATTAGTATTTCCGGAATGAATTCCACAGGGAGCGTGTAGATGAAATCACAGCATCATATGGGAAGTGCTTTGGATTTCCTAAAATGCGAGAAGAACCCAAGGGTAAGGGGGAGCTTATAAGGGGCTACTTGAAAGGAGCAACAGCTACTCTTCTCCCAGATTAGAGCCGTAGATGAGGGACGGTCAACGGTGAGGGACACTGATGTTTCAGGGTATTACAGAAATCCAAGTTTGCATGTAAAATCTCACAATGTTAATAATATTGACCAAAACACAACTCTGCCTGTTTTTGTTTGTCTCTGTTTTTCAATATTGTGAAGTTAATAAGATGTGATGGCCAACTCAGAGCATATATGAACTGGCTTTGGTCCAGAAACCACAGTGTGAGACCAAAACACTTCGTTCTCCATGCAGACCTGGCCAGTTTCTTGTTTTCAATTTTGTTTTTCTGTTGCTTTGTTTTGCTTTGTTTTGTTTTTCCCGACTTCCAGAGGAAGTCTGGATCTGGTTCTATGCCTCTTTGGAAATCCTATCCTAGAACGTGGTATAGGGCCCCAATTCGGCCCCAAAGCAGGAGACAGTCACATTTCTCTCCACTCCCTGGTGGGGTTGATAGCAGAGATTTCCTCTGCAATTGTTTTCCTAATAACCAAAATCAGCATAACCCAGTTGAGGGAACCTTGGGCCAGTGTCCTTGTAATATTATGTGAAAGGATTAACTAAGTAATCAGGTCATGCAAAAGAGCCTATTTATTGTGAATAGTAAGTATTCAAGGGAAGTAATTTCTAACAAAATTACCCATTTCTATAAAAATTATACTGATTCCTATGTATGGACACAAAGTTCAGACATTCTGTGATCTCTTTATTCTTCAGACACTGAGACTTGGGCCTCAGCTCACTTATTTCTAGTTCGCACTAACCTCAATCCCAACCGGGAGGATAAATACCAGTTGTTTTCAGGAGCCTGGGGGTGTGGGGGGCGGGGGGGGGGGAGGGGGAAGCTCCATTTGAGATGCTCCTGTCTTCATGAGGAGAAATGCGAGCAAAAGAAATATCATTACTAAATTACTGCAATTACTAAATTACTGCAATTACTAAAAAAGTACAATTCCCCCTTTTCTTCTACTTGTGATTTCTAAACAACACAGTGAAACGAGGGAAATAATCCCTTGTTTCAGGTATAGAAAATCCGAACCCCGAGAGATTAAGTAGTTTACCTAATATTACACAGCAAACTGGTAACAAAACTCAAATCAGCCCCTTCTTTCTCTCATTAAGTTCTTTCTTCCCCCCTGAACTGCAATTAGTAAATCCATACGTCTACAAAAAAAGACTTAAGAGCCGATAAGAATTGGTTAGAAAAGTGATATAGAATCAGTAATTTGTTACAGCAAAATACAGATTAAAAGGAAATAAAATTTAAAAAAATTAAAAAAAATAAAATAAATAAAAATAATAAAAATAAAAATAATTTAAAAAATAAAAAATTAAATAAATAAATAAATAAATAAATAAATAAATAAATAAAAAATAAAAAATAAATAAAATAAATAAATAAATAAAAAATAAATAAAATAAATAAATAAATAAAAAATAAAAAAAGGAAATAAAATGACACAGACTACAAACATCACAAAAATCCATGAAAAAAAAAAGAACAAAAAGAACATAATACTTATATAAAATAACTATCTGGCACATGTTTATGCAATTTCTCCCTCTACAATGTTATTTTTTCCTACCTACTCTTTGCCTTTTTTTTTTGATAATGATTTTTACAGGTGACTTCTATTGAAAAAGAAAAATTAGTCTTTCCTCTAGAATGGTTAATAAAATACTTTTTAAATTATTGATAATTTAGTTAGGTTCTTTATGTTTTATAGCTATCATCAGCAACATCATATAAATAATTATGATCTTTGTCAAATTGGGGGATACTATCAAGTTGCTTTGATATATAAAACTTTATTTTATTATTATTTTTAAAGATTTATTTATTTATTTTCGAGGGAAAAAGAGTGTGAGTGGAATTGAGGGGCAGACAGAGAGGGAGAGAATCTTTTTGTTTTTTTAAAGATTTTGTTTATTTATTCATGAGAGACACAGAAAGAGAGGCAGAGGCACAGGCAGAGGGAGAAGCAGGCTCCATGTGGGGACCCCGATGTGGGACTCCATCCGGGGATCCCGGGGTCGTACCCTGGGCCGAAGGCAGATGCTCCACCCCTGAGCCCCCGAGTTGTCCCAAGAGGGAGAGAATCCCAAACAGGTTCCCTGTTGACCATGGAGCCCGACACAGGGTTCGACACAGGGCTTGACCTTAGGACTTATGCCATGACCTTGAGATCATGATCTGAGCCAAAACCAAGAGTTAGACACTTAACTGATGGAGCCGCACAGGTGTTCATATATAAGTTTTAAACTTTCAGGAAATTTTAATTTTTCCTGTGCAGTAACTAATCTTCAATATTTTAAAGTTCAAACTGCGTGATACGTATGGAAATCTATAGGATGTGTGATTAGACTACTTCTGACATGAGAGAACTTTCGTTTTTTGACCGGATGCTGATGAAAACGGAATTCTTTGTTTTTTATTGGACATATCTGATGGTGGGACAATGTTTTCACAGACTACCTTCTGCATCAGAATATTTCAACCTTGCTTCTCCTCCGTTAGCCATATAACTCAGCGGGCTGCCTGGCATTGTTCATATGGTGATAGCGCCTCTAGATTTGCACTCTCTTGTCCAAACCCTGGCTGAGTTAGTAGAGGGGACAGAAAGACCGTTCAGAGAAGCCACTCCAATATGAGGACAGCCAGCAATAATTAAACCAAGTAAAGAAGCAACTGAAAAATCACACACACAAAAAAAAATGTAGCCTATTCAACCCAAACTAAAAGCTTTCCAAACTCAGTTTCCCCTTGACCAGATTCCTATGTCAGATGCAAACTCCATGAAAACACCATCAAAACAATCTGTTACTAAACCTCAGGGAGAAACCTGTTTCTAGATGCGATTTTGGAATCTAGTTTAAGGTAAATGTTTCAATATGTGGTTTAATAATGAATAAACATCATGTACAGTAGTTTAAGATGAAGGAACACAGCAAGGTGAGATAATTGAAGCCTAAGTTAAAGAATCTTGGAAATCGAACGGTGCATCCCAAGTTGAACAGTTTGATGTTCACTTGTATAGTTCTGGGGCATTTGGGGGGTTTAAGGATGATCTCAAAACTAACAACAAAGCAATTTACAATTTTTATCTCCCTGGGCAAGAGCTTCATGGAATAGAAAAGTCACGTCACTAAAGAGCAAAGTCATGTTTGTGAAAATGTCTGAATAGTCAAGCCATTGTGTTATACATGGTAAACTGTGTCGGTGCCAGTGGTTTGGGTTCTTACCCCAAGTACCAAGGAAAAGTGGCCTTTTCCTTTCACACCTGCCAGAAGGAAGTCACACTGCAAAGAGAAAGCACCCTTCACATTTGTAGTTACGTTGTTTACTTTGGAGGATTTAAAAAAAAAAAAAAAACATATGGTCACGTGAACATGTTCAAGGCCAAGCAAGTGGAGAGTGCTAGGCTAAATTTCCATAGCTTCGTAGTAAACCCTCTTAATGGGAAACGAAGTCCTGGACCACTCCATCATCCCACTCCACCCCATTCTGATTAAATATTGAGGTTGAGCCTGGTCTAATGCAGGTAGATGGAGGAACAAACTTGAGCAAAGCTGCCCTAGACTGTGGAAAAGATCCTGGGGGAGCCTCTGTCCTGAATTCTGTGATGCTAATGCAGAGCCGTCGTTGACAACTCCATCTTCTCATCCTTTTTCCACCCCACCCCGCCCCTTTAATGGGAATATTATTTTTCTGGTAATATGAGCACTTCAGTAATCAATGCCATTTAGCATGCTGAATAGATATGAGTAATTCCATTACTTATTAATGATGAAACATTGCTGGGTTGAAACATGTTTTCCAGCATATTTTCTGATTGTGTGTGAAGAGGTTGCCTTTTATTTGACTACAAGAGCACCTTATTCATTTCTCTGCAGCAGCAGGAGGGGGATTAAGATAGATACGCGCGTTTGTGCGCACACGCACACACACGAAGATTCTCCTCTTTTTTTATTTTATTTTGTGATTCTTATCAGATAAATACCTACGTGGCCCAAGTCAATTAGCAAATATGAATAACTATCTCCGCTGTGCAATGCGTGAACTCATTTTTATATAAGTTTATTTCATTTTAATTTGATATTCACACATTCTTGCAGCATAGTTCTCATTATTTTTACATTTTAGAAATGAAGACATCAAAGTTTGAGGAGTTTAACTGATTTGTCCAAAATGGATATAGGGACTCAAAAGAGCTGATTTTAAGCCCTAAGTCTAAATGCCTTGCATCTCCCAACATAGTACTACTTACTCCTTCAAAGAAAAATGTTGTTACATATTCTGTAAAAATAAAAATGAAGCTTAAGTGGGTTGATGCTTTATTTTTATTTATATACTTATTTGTTGTGAAGTAGAATCATTTTGATCTCTAAGCGGGATTATAAGCAAATTTGTATTAAAAGCAAATTCTAGCTGCCTGGAACGCTTGAAGTCATCCAGCTTGCAGTGTTCATTTTATCTTATTAAGCTTTAAGTAAAACCAGCTTAAATCTTCATCTATCCTATGGTGGGAACATCTCCAGGATTGTTAAATGGTCACCTTCTGCTCTAGTTTCCAGTTTTTGGCTAAATTCTTAAATTTAGTCAAGCCTCATCCCCTGCTACTCCTTTCCAGCCTTCTGGTGACTTCTCAAATGCACAGGTCAAAACTTTCATGTTTTTATAACAACTCACAGAGCATTTATTGGGAACAGTTTGGTGTACAGTTTAACGTCTACTAAAACTTCAATAGCGCCGTTGATGGTGATGTGTGCTGTGCACGTACGTGTGCACACGCACTCATACAGGGACGAGATGGCGAGTGTGAAGTTAGTGTTACAGTTTGATGTCACCCAGAGTGTTCAATAACTAGGCAACTACCTAAGATTTTCTAGTTTTTGGCTCTTTTGGCTACCCTGTCATCCAAAACTAACTCACAAGCCATGTTAGCAAGCTTTTCTCTTGCCTCTTGCTCATTTTTCTCTCACACTAGGTACCTGCCACCGATCCCCTGATGCTTGTTATACTATTGGGCAATTGTATGTCCTCTTTCATGTCACTCGAAGACATGGCCGCAAGCGTGGAGGGTACCGTTAGTAAACCATATACTGCACCAAGTAGCTTCCTTAAACAGCATTCCTCTTGCCTCAGAGAGAAATTGTTACCTCATCAGAGAAGAACACAGCCTGGTTGTTATTTAAAAGGACACACACAGACACACACACACACACACACACACACACAGTTTGCACTATAGGAATGTAGAGAACTAGAAGTCAGTGCAGCCCTAGATTCCCACAGCGCGCCCTTGAATAAGCCAACAGAATGCTTTCTTCTTCTTCTCACTTTGGACTCACTCCCCTTTTAAACACTACTTTAAAATCCCATCAGTGTTAGACCATGTGCACCCACACTTAACCACCTTCAAAAACAGCTGCCCCCACTTCCATTCGCCATGCGTTGATCATAATCCCCCTGTCTCGGTATCTGTAAAACTCTGCCTTTCGACCGCCACTCTTCTTTGTACGCATGCATTTATTTTTCAGCACAATAACTTATTGGCTACATGGAAACATATGGTAATCCAGGTGTAAGCTTCCCTGGAAAACTGCCCAAGCAGCTGAATCCCCACCTGGCACTCTGCTCTTGGCCTGTAATCAAACTCTTCCCAAACTGGACCACGTTCGAAGTTGAGGGATGCATAATTGTGTGAAGGCTCCTCGTTAGTATTTCTTGGATCTGGAGGACAGTAAGAATCGAGCTGTGAAAGAAAGGACTTAAAAACAAGAGAAAAACAGGATTATTGGTGTTTATCCACAGAGATTTCTGGGCTGTATATTTGGTTTTTTTTTTTTTTTTTGAATCAGTATCTCAATTTCAGAGCAAATCTTCACATGATTTGATGGCTAACGAGTAAGCACTTACGAGGCCCCTGGGCAAGCATTGCTTCTGTAGCAATGCCTTCAAGTGAGCAATGCCTTCTTTATGATTTTAATCCAGGAAAATAATAAATAAATTAATGTTTTATCTCCTCAAATTTACATCCAAAATTGTTTGATACTAATCTTTTGCATTGTGTCATCTTTATAGTAAAGAAAGCAAGAGCATGGTCCTTGGAGGCAAATCAGGGTACGACCTTAGGAAAGGCTCTCACTTATTTCCATGCTCATATTTAGCTATAAAATAAGGTGAAGGGGCACCTGAGTGACTCTGTTAAGCATCTGCCTTTGGCTCAGGTGGTGATCCCGGTGTCCTGGGGCGGAGCCCCATCAGGCTCCCTGCTTACCAGAGAGTCTGCTTCTCCATCTCCCTCTGCACCCTGCCCCCTCCCGACACACTCCTGCTTGCTGTCCCTCCCTCCCTCCCTCTCTCTCTCTCTCTCAAATAAATATATTTTTTTAATTAATGAGGTGAAAAAATTTTTTTTCACAAGCAATATATTTAAGGATTAAATGGAAGTGCATAACCCCTTATTTAAGCTACAACAAATGTTTTGATAAATAATAGGCTCTTTGTTGGCAGCCAGAGTTTTGGACAAGTCAATTACCCATTCCAGGGAATATAAAAAAAAGGGCCAGTTAGTATGATTAATTCCTGAGCTACTTAGGAGCTAAGAATAACAGAATGTTAAAATGATAGAGGATATTAAATATCAGGTCTTCCTGCAATTCCACAATCTACCCACGGATTTACTTAATGCCTTAAAATCTTATTCCCAACTGTCTAAATAAGGTAAATAAAAAAGTAATAATAGCTGTATGTCATACATCCTTATTCTTATGCCTCTAATGTAAATAAACCAATTATAGAAGTTGTATAATCACAGCTGTGGAAAGACACCAAAGGTTTAAATTCTCAGGGGAAAAAAAAGAGTTCTGTTTCACCCCAGGCATCATGGAAATAAAACTAAACAAACAAAAATAAATCAACAACAACGAAAAGTAATGGTTTAGGGAACATAAGTAATATCCTCATTAATAAGCTGGTCTCACCTCAAATTAAATAAGACCATTAGGGCACCAAGTGGTATATTCATTATTTTTGATACATTCCAAATGTGAAACACTGAGTAAAGTGCAATTAATTCTCATCCATTATCATTTGCTCACTAGAAATTTCTGAGTCATAATATTGATGCAGTGGTTGAAGAAATTTTAAGTTAATTGTGCTTTCTTACAAACCGTGATGATAATGAGTCTGATGTTGAACTAGTGAACTGATTTTCAGATTTAGAGTCCATATACCATTCTCCTCAGCTCGTGACTCTGGTTGACTTAATTTTAAAAAATGTATGTGACCCTTAGTTGTCCTAGAAACACACAGAAGAATCCATCCCCAGAACTTTTTTTTTTTCTTTTTCTGGTAAATATTGTGAACACATAAGGAATGCGAAGGGGGTAGTACCCACGGAGTCCACCTTCTAAGTACTCTACTTTCCTTTGGACGTCTGGGAATCCTCCTATTCTTGGGTCTTTCGTCTCTTGTCTTCCTATAGCACCCGAGGCTTCTACCGCTCCACCACCTCTCCCTCCAGAATCCTACCTCCATTCTAAGAGTAGATCTGTTGGCTGATTATTGATTAATCCTGGGAACCAATGAAATATTCTGTTTTGTAACCCTACGGAATTCAGAGGGTTTTCTGAATTTTCTTGAGTAACATACACAAGACAAATGGGCCTTTCCCTTACTATTACTTCACACTTCTCAGGCAATAGCTTCAATACTTAAGAGAAGAACTTCTCTATTTACCTCACCACTGACCTCCATTGGTAGGGGGGATACACAGGGGTAGGGTGTGGAGGAAGAAGGGTTAAGGGATAGTATATTTCTTGCTGCCAAACACCCATATTTGACTTGAAATTTGCATAACAAAAATTTATCTTACAATACATTCACCATTTGGGAAAGATTACCCAGGCACACAAATATATACACACGCACAGCATGTATTTTAGAAGTGACCTCTTCCAAATAAGAGATGTGGGGAAATGCTCAGAAACTCTGCCAAAAGGTCGACAAAAATGAACAATGTAGAAGAGGTGAAAGAAACACGCTAGAGCCGTATTCCTGCTCACCACTTATAACAAATGTAATAAATAATTTATTAGACTTTTTTCGTAGTCTCTGATAAATAAAACCTTCATTTGCAATGACATTTTATCTCCTATCCTCAGGCATTTGCCTGAGTCCCTATTTTTTGCCCCCAGTGATTAAGGAAAATAGCCCCACGTTCTGTGAACCAGTTTGTACGACAAAAACAAAAACAAAAACAGAAGAAAACACAACACCTTCCAGATTAGAACTTTCCCAGGGGCTTTGATTAGGGAAGGAGGGAGATTCATTCATAGACTTCAGAGACAGGTAAGTGAGTACAAAGCCAGTGTTAAGTACCCTAACAGGGAAGTTCTGAGAGCTCATCAGCTCCCGGTATTTGATCGGCTGTCACCTTTGCCAACACAGCTGCTGGAGAAGGCTGCCAAAGAGGATGAGAATGAAAGAGAATGAGGATGCCATAAAGGGAAAATATTTCACACAACCTGGCACCATCTGCCGTCCTCTTAGTCTCTGTTCAGAAAGGAGGGGATTGAATGCAGGGACAATGGCCTTCACAGCCAGCTTTTTTTGTCAATAAAATCATAAAAATATGCTGATCATATTTTACAAAAACATATAGACGGACATATTTACTAAAAATCATATTTTACTAAAACTATAGACAGACATATATATTTCTAACTTTGTTTGCTTTGGAGGGGTCTTAAACCAAATTTAAAAATAAAAACAAGCTTCTATTATTTCAGCTACCCCAGGTATTTTACTTAGTTTTAAGAGTTTTAAGAGCCAAGATCATAGAGGTCATTGGAGATGCCTGGGTGGGCAGAGGGGTGTGCATAATGCAGTTGATTCTAGACCGTCTATATGTGCATGAAGAGAAAGGGAGGCTGAAGGAGGAGGCAGGTTTTACTGACAAACGAGCACATGTTTTGGCTTATTTCTCTTCGGTTGTATTAATGAAAGTGAATCCCAACATAAATGATACTTCTTGCTAATATGCTTCCTTCTATAACGGCAGTTTGGCCACCTTTCTCCCAGCAAGTAAAGTGAGTTAGAATAAGGCAAGGCAAGTGGCGAGGGGATGGTCATGTATGTTTGGAGGAGGTATAGTTGAGGCTTGTAGGGGAGGATGAGTCTGGAGGTTCGGGGAAGTCTGGCCTCTGCACATTAAGGAGGGGGAAAGGACTATCCATCTGTCTGCCCTTAATTTCTAGAGTAAGCCTGTGCTCCAATCTTGGCGCTGAGACCCCGAGCTAGAGGAAGGAGCCAGGCGTTGCTCGTCCCTTCCTACCCCCGAGAGAGTGTGCTGAGAAGCAAGCAGGAAGGTGTCCATAAACCTGGGCGTACTAGCTCCCGCTCACCCTGCCACTTTGGTCACTCTCAAAATTTCTCTTGTTTATCTTGCTCCTTAGGGTCCCAAAGTAGTATATCTGATGCTTTGGCCTTAAATAGCTGTTAATGCTCTTCTTCCCATGGCCAGACTGAGTGACTGAGTCTTTGGAGGGTTCTGAATCCCATTTTTATATCTTCCAAGTATATAACCTTAAGCAAATTTAACGATACTACTAACTCTGTTTTCCTCTTGGAAAAATGAAATTAATAGTAACATATGTTTCTCAGGAATTTGTGTGTGTGTTTCTGTACGTGCACGGTGTGGGTGCACATATGCTTGCACATGCATGTGAGCGTTGGACACCATAAATGTCCTCTAGCTCTGGGTCTGAGTGCTAAGATTTCAGCACATGCTTCCTGTAGGAATCAGGGCGATGGATAGTCCTTTCCTCTCCCTTAAATTGTAAAAGCCAAAGAATTTAGTAAGATGTCATGGATTAAAACATTTAGTTTGGTACCAACTATATACTAAAGGAGAAAATAAAGAATATATTTTACCTGTAAATTCTGTATAGGTAATATTCTAAATCCATTCACATCCTCATCTGAAACAGGCTCCTTTTATCAAATAGTAATTCCCTAGCAATTTCCAAAGTTACCACAACATTGGCACTGAGCAACATTCTTCCTCATAGCTAAATTCCGTGATGCCATAACTCAATTTGCTTTGTTGAATTAGAGCTCATGGGGCTTTAGGGAAAATAATTGGGGCTTTGCAATCAAAGCTAAAATTGAAAAAAAAACCCTAAAAGAGCTGTGGTTCTGGTTGAGTAACAGAACTCACTAAAATATTTTCCTTCTCTGCCTCATTTCTTCTGTCCTTTGTTGCGTATTTGCTGAGCACGTGTGGTCTTTGTTTTTGGCTGACTACTTAGTCTGCAGTGCTGACAAATTGAAAATTAGACGTAGCATCTATCAAGGACATTATACTCCAACACTATTTGGGATTTAGTGGTATCTCTCCACTGTGCTTCTACTTTGGAGACCATTTTCTGACTCAACCTGGCATGCATACTCACGTGCACAGGTGTTAACAACTGTTAGGCATATATATGATAAACTTCAGAAAGCACTCATTCGTTCAAGCCCCCCCCCGCCAAGTAGTTTCATTTAATTCTATTAAAACATCTTTATAAAAACTGGTTCCTTCCTTCCTTCCTTCCTTCCTTCCTTCCTTCCTTCCTTCTTCCTTTCCCTTCCCTTCCCTTCCCTTCCCTTCCCTTCCCTTCCCTTCCCTTCCCTTCCCTTCCCTTCCTTCCCCTTCCCTTTCCTCCCCTTCCCTTCCCTTCCCTTCCCTTCCCTTCCCTTCCCTTCCCTTCCCTTCCCTTCCCTTCCCTTCCCTTCCCTTCCTTCCCCTTCCCTTTCCTCCCCTTCCCTTCCCTTCTCTTCCCTTCCCTTCCTTTCCCTTACCTTTTTTCTTTCCTTTTTTGAAAGAGAATTACCCAGGAACTATTTTAAAGAGGAATTGTGGGCAGCTCCAGTGGCCCAGTGGTTTACTGCTGCCTTCAGACCCAGGATGGAGTCCCATGTCGGGCTCCCTCCATGGAGCCTGCTTCTCCCTCTGCCTGGGTCTCTGCCTCTCTCTCTCTCTCTCTCTCTCTCTCTCTCTCTCTCTCTTCTCTCTCTCTCTCATGAATAAATAAATAAAATCTTAAAAAAATAAAGAGGAATTGTATTACTTTTATAGAAAAACGTATACCATCAAATTTCACCAATTGATTTATGTGCAGTAGTTGGTCCAAGTTGTTCTAGGAATAAATCATAAATACACAAATAAAATTCGGCAGCAGTGCAAGTCCAAATAGCTTACAATGAGCCTTTCTTGAACTCTAACCTCAAGGCATTCAGTCATTCTGCCTTCATTACAAAATAGTTCTGTAGCAATATCTTTGGTATTCTTACATAACTGGGGTGAAATTATTTTTCTTCTTTAGCTATTAAATTTAATTGATATATTCATAATATTTAAATGCTTTATCAACCTTTTCAACCATTTTTGACAATTCCAAGGCACTTTAAAATTTAACGTCATGAAATCAGAACTAACGTTGGCTCATTTTAGCTTTTTTTTTTTCTAGTATGCTGTTGAAATATATTGTATGTTTAGAGCTAGACCATAACATCTCCTTTTGTTTCATGATAAAAGTATTTTACCTAAAACACTAGATGTTGTTCTGAATAATTGGTTATGTCATCAGCTGTCAAATTAGAACACTTTATGGAGCTTTTATCTTGATTAAATTTTTCTTCTGAAGATAATTAAAACCTCATTCACTAGTCTTTGTTATAATGAATTATCCAAGAGTCAAATTTACAAAAAAATCTCTAAACATTTCTGGTGTGATTGGCTTTCTTTATTTACTAAATGCCACAGTGACTTAATCCAGTATGCATGTACCGAATCCAAATTCTGTGATTACTAAAAACAAAACAAAACAAAACAAAACAAAAACAAAACAAAACAAAAAAAAAACTTTACAGAAAAATACAGATGAAGAAACTATAAAAAACATTCCTTTCTCTTACTTTTCTTGTTTCATGTTAAGAACCTGTAAATGTCATTTGAAATGGAAAAATTATGGGCATTCTGGACATCTTAATTTCCGCTTGATTTTGATTATGACATCTTAGTTTAATAAGAATATTAAAATCTAGAAAGTTTCATAAAAGGGATAAAGTTATTTTCTTTGTCTTCATAGAGTGGTATAATTCTTTCTCCAAAGTATCATGCCTACCATACCCTTTAGTGAAGGGTATGATCACATGATCATGACCACATGAGTTGGTTTTGCTACTAAAGGATAGTAAATGAGGGCATCTAGATGATAGATAGATGATAGATAGATAATAGACAGACATATACCATATGTATATAATCGATAAGCTCATAAATGCATTTCATATATTATCTCACTTCGTTTTATCCTACTGAAGCATCTGAGATGTGTGCTTTTATTATTTCTTATTTGCAGATGTTGAAACTGAGGCTTAGAAATAGTGAATTTCTCAGGCACACTGAAAATGAAACGCCTAAGATCCAAACCGCAGCCGTGCGACATCCACATCAGTCTACTAACCCGGAGCTCTGGGCACCCTGTCTCTCCACTGCTGTTTAGGGCATAGGGTGCATACTATTTAGATGTTGTTCTCTCCTTTCTTATCCCCAGGAAATTTCACCAAGAGTTTATTTCCGTTGTTGTCAGATTTGTGCAAGTCACAAAGGGAAGGTTTCTGTTTCTTAGACTTTGTATTTGTCTCTAGTTCCCTAGAAGAAGCTGTAGATAGCCTGCTCTGGGGAAGGCTATTTTAGACCACGTAAGGCTCCTCCTTGTCACCCACCCCCTCCTACCTTTTTTCCCATTTTTTCCCCAACAAGCAGGTTATGTTCTTCTAGCAATAGCTACTGTGGTATGATTGGACTTGAAATTCAACTTTCTCTTCCTCAATTTAGAGCTCATTGACAATTTCTTTTGCCGCAGAGTTTCTCATCTATCAGTTTGCTTTGTTACCTCTCAAGATCACCTTTGAACAAATTTCTTAACATAAGCAATATGAATGTTTTTACTTGTTTGTTTGTTTTTAGGCTTCACAACTACATGAGTTCTTGCTCTGTTCTTAGATAAAGGAGGACATTAGGAAAAATTGTTGACAATTCTTTTCCTGTGTACGTGTAAAGAAATGGAATTATATTTTGAGCCTGGGAGTTGCAAAAAGAAAGCATTTACAGATGGTTTCTGATGAACATAGAAGTCTTAATACTTAAAATGCAAACTGGAGTAATAAAAACTTTAAAAATGCAGCACAGTCAGCAAATTAGATAAGACCACTCCAACCAAAATTTCTTAATCTTTTTTTAACAGCTTCATTAAGATATAGTTCCTATAACATACAATTCACCCATTCTGTGTAGAACTCCATGGTTTTTAGTATATTCACTGAGTTGTGCAACCATTGCTAAAATTGATTTAAGTACATTCCATCCCCTCAAAGAGAAATTCCTATACCCATAAGCAGTCATTCCCTATACGGTGAAGAGTTAACTTTACCCAACAAGAGGTCTGGTCATTGCCCTCAGCTACTGGGAGGTGATGTGTAAGTTCCCAAAGTGTCCCACAGGCAGAAGCACCTGTTTGTCTGGGAACTTTGACCACTGGAAAGGCTATTAATGTGGGATTTGGGATAAGCCACATCTGTTCCAATCTCCAGTGGACCTAGAGACTAAAGGTACTGGTGTGAACCTTCAGGAGGCTCTGGAAGTTCAGCCATGCAGGTAGTATGTGATCAAGCCTTATTTAAACCTTTAGGGCACCAAGGGCCTTGGTGGGTTTCCCTGCTTGATCAGACTTGTAGCCTACCATAGCCAGAAGGAGGTAATGCTATCCAGGAAGCCAAGGAGAGGATGATGGAGGCCTTCACATTCAGAGCGTTTGCCACTCTTCCTTTGGTTGATACTAATTTATATCACCTTCATTATAATACAGCCCTAATCATAAGTATAGTGTTTCCAAAATTCTATGATTCATTTTAGCAAGCTATCAAACCTGAGGGTGGTGACTGAAGCCTCCAAATTTGCACCTGGTGCCTGAAGTAAGGACTCTTAAGGGATCTATTCCCTAAGACTGCGAAGTTTTGTCTTAATCATTATGCTCTATATTCCCCCTAAAGACCTCTCCATCCCTCGGCCTTGAAAACCACTAATTTTTTTTTTGTCTTTATAGATTTACAAATGAAATCATACAGTAGATGGCTTTCTGTGATTGGCTTCTCTTAACTGGCATAATATTTTCAATGTTCATCCATGTTGTAACATTTGTCAGTTCTTCATCACTGTTTGTGGGTGAATAATACTCCATTGTGAGGCTCCACCACTTTTTGTTTATCCAGTCATCAGTTTATGGACATTTAGGTTGTTTATACCTTTCAGCTAATGGTGAATAGTGCTGCTATAAACATTTATATGCAAGTTTTTATTTGAACAACAGTTTTCTTTTCTTTTTTTTTCTTTTTTTTTTTTTGGTTATCTGCCTATATGTGGCTGAGTCACAGGAGAATTCTATTTGGTTTATGGAAGAACCGTCAAACACTTTTCCACAGGAGCTGCACCATTTTACATTCCCACGAGCAATATGTGATGGTTCCAATTCCTCTACATCCTTTGCAACGTTTATTAATTTCCATCATTTTGTTTATAGCCATCCTAGAGAGTGTGAAGTGGTATCTTGTGGTTTTGGTTTGCGTTTTCCTGATGAATAATTATGTTCAACATCTTTTCTTGTACTTGTTGGCACTTGTATGTCTTCTTTGGAGAAATGTCTATTTACAGCCTTAGCTTATTTTTATATTGGTTTGTTTGTTTGTTGTTGTCGTTGTTGTTGTTGTTGTTGTAAAAGCTCTTTAAATATAATTTAAACACAAGACTTTTATCACGTGTATGATTTGCAAATACCCTCTCATGTTTTGTGGGTCTTCTTTTCACTTTATTCATGGTGTCTTTTGAAGCACAAAAGTTTTAAATTATGATGAAGTCCATATTTTTTCTTTTGTCACTTGTAGTTTTGCTGTCATATATAAGAAGGCTTTACCTAACCAAGATCACAAAAATTCATCCTTATATTTTCTTTTAATAATTTTATAGTGTTAGCTTTTATCTTTATGTCTATGATCCATTTTAAATTACATTTTGTATATGGTATGAGAACTTCATTTTTTTTATATGCGGATAGCCAGTTGTCCTAGCACTCTCTGTTGAAAGGACTATTTATTTTCTCTACATTAGATGGTCTTAGCATCATTGTTGAAAATCAATTGACCATAAATACAAAAGGTTTATTTCTGGATTCTCACTTCTATTGCATTGATCTATGTTTATCTTTATTCTAGCGCTGTGCTGTCTTGATTACTTTAGCTTTGCAGTAAGATTTGAAATAGGGACATGTGAGGCCAACTTTGTTCTCTTTAAGGGTGTTTGGCTATTCCAGGTAAAATCGCTGCATCTCTAGTTATAGAGTATTCACCCTGTGAATATATGTGTGGGCTTTAGATGCAGAAGACATCTTGTTCCACCACATACAAACATACCTACTTCACTCACTCCCCAGACACACCCAGTTCCATCTAGATTGTAAATCACAAGAAGAAAGGGATCACAATCCGATTTATTTACAAATCTAAGATCTGACCTACTCCTTTTATTATACTGACTTGTTTCTGAGTTCAAAGAGAGGAAATGTTACCTCCTGGTGGGAGATTCCTTAAGGTTTCATGTAAGTAGTAGTATGTCATCTACATTTTAAAAGACTACTAAGATTTTGGTGGGATGAAGAAACAGCATAGGCCAGAATAGAGAGAAAGGAAGGAAGAAAAAGACTATCCAAAAGGAAAAAAAGAAAAAGAAAAACCTATTTCTTCTTCACTCACAGTTTACTTTTGATACCAAATGTGTGGATTTTTCCACACCAAGCAATTTTCCAGTTCTTGGCAGACACTAATAAGATGCCCTCCATTCTGGGGTTAGTACAGACCCCCAGATTAAGGGCTTGTTCTCACAAGGCTGCCCCTGATTTAAGATATCAATCACAAGTCCCAGGTTGTCATCTGTGCTTCTGACCAACCAGCCATAAATTGAACATTTCCGTGACCCCGTCCCAGATTCAATAGTTTTATAAAGTGGCTTACAGAACTCTGGGAAATGCTTTACTTCCTGTTACTGGCTTATTAGACATGATTTTACAAAGGATACAGAACAACAGTCAGTTGAAGAGATACATAGGTTGGTCCAGAAGGGACCAAGTACAGAAACTTTCATCTCCATGGAGCTCAGGGTACGCCACCTGTTGAAAATTTGGATGTGTTCACAAACCTGGAAGCCTTATAGCCCAATCAGTCAGGGTTTTTATGGATGTTCCGTGACATTAGCAGGACTGATTAAAGCATTTCCCATTGATAAGTGAACTCAACCTCTAGCTCCTCTCTACTCTCCAGGGGTCAACAGTGGGGGTGCGGAAAAGACCAACTCTGTCATCATGTGGATGGTTCCTCTGGTAACCAAATGCTACAAGCCCAGAGTCATGTCATTAGCATCAATTCAGGTATGGTTGCAAGGTGCTTATTGTAAACAACAAGAGATACTCTTCTCACTGAAGAAATTCCAAGGGCCAAAGGAGCTCTGTAGACAACACTGTCTAAGACTGATGAAGTAACTGAAGCCGAGATGTCCAGAAAGAGAGTTGATAAGACATAAGTAGAGATATACTTATATATATTATACGTATATATTATTAAATACATTTATGTATGTACCTGATCCTAAAGGTCAACATGTTTACTATTTCACTGAGGAAGTGTTATATGACAGAAGGTCTATCTAATATTTGCAAATCGTAGACAGGAAAGCCAGCTGATATCTATTGAGGTCCTGCTATGGCGCAATTACCTTAGTTGCATCTCTTTTAACCAGTATCTTAACCAACAGCTTGAGAGGTAAACATTAACGACTTTAGTGCATACGAGGAGATAAAGCTCAGAGGTGCTAAGCTACACAAGGCCGGGCAGCATGAAAATTCCTGAACGGGGATTATGATACAAACCTTTCTGGCCCTGAAGATCGAATTCTTGCAAATGATGTGATACTTGAGTAGATAATCAATGGATGACAAAATGCCATGGAATTATTGAATGCAATTTAATGTGGGAAGCTTGGATTGGGAATATATTGACCTGGAATGTGCATTTCCTTAATGGAACATCATGGGATAGGATATGTAACTGGTACTTGATAGACTTTTTTCCCCTAATAATTAAAGGAGGAACAAACCTCATTTCAAAAATTAGACAAACACGTAACAGTTTGTAATACTGCATTATAAATGGTCTATAATATTTGTTTTGTTTCACATATTAAATCATATCTCCCTGCTCTTCTATTCTATATCTCTTTTCAATAGAACACATTCATTGGGAATAACTGAAAGTTTAGAAAAAAAAATGAATTTTAATATTAAAATATTTTCCATCCTATGTGATCAGAGAAAAAAATTAGTTGGAAGTAAGAGGAAAATATTCTGGAACCACTAAAAACTATACTCATTTAATTACTACATTGTTGGTTGCAAGGTAAAGGAGAATCTGTTTTATTAAAAAATAAATGCAGCTCATGCACACATTCTATAGATTTCGTCACATAGGGGTGCATAGTAATTGTCAAACTGCTAAAAGAGCAACTGGTCGTGTGTTTTGACATTTTCTATCAAGAAGAGGAACGTTATTAATCACCCCTGTGGGTATTTTGATGCTTTGTAGACTAAGAAAGTCTTTGGCAATTGTGTATAATCTGGGGCACACCCCAAATTAACAGTAATCTATCTTTTATACTACGGTAATTTCTCACTTCCTCAGTTATTTAATTGTAATTTGAATAGTTTTGGCAGGGAACTCATTATGTATTCTCCTCACTATATTTTATTTTTATTATACAAAGTCACATTGAAATGAAATGGATACATGCATCATTGACTTTAATAGGATTTTGCATTGTAAGAATAATATACAGGTACAGTGTACTGCATAGAAATATCTTGTGGGGTAAGAATAACAGAATTATTGTGGAATTCCACAGCCATATAACTCAACAGGCAGTCATTCCCATCATTCCCACAGGTTATGGCTTTCTTTAGGGGGAAGTAGAAAACGGAAGGGCAAGTGGTTTTAACAAGCCCATATTTGTAATACTCGTGTTAGAAAGTATTGCCTGGAATACTTTGTAAATGTGAAATTGAATTTATGTAATGTGAAAGAGTTAAGAAAACCATAAAAACTGTGTACTGTATCCAAAGTCATTTCTTGACAACTGAGAAGCCCATTTAACAAAGATTTCTTTGTAACTACAGTTTCTAAATGATTTTGTAATAATGCTCAGGCCTCAGTAAAGTATCAGTTAGAAGTCTGAGCCAATTGACTTTCTTATGAGGCTAAAAATGAGCAAAAAATGACCGTGATGGAGCAAATCAGTTATTCTGGGAATTAGTATTTATTGAACAACTTTTCAGCTGCTCTCAGGATGAGCATCTATGAAGTGGTAAAGAGCCATAGCTGTGAATCAGGTCTCTCTGAACCTAGTGTCCTTAATTGGCGTTGCACAGATGATTTAACTTCTGAGGTTGTTCAGTCACAAAACAAGGATAATAAGAGCACATAATTCCTAGTGTTCTTAGAATAAATAAACTGTGATGTGAAAAGTGATTAGCATAGGCTTGGTTATATAGGGGGCACTCGGTATCCCCTACTAAGATCCCCCAAATATACACCACAGAATAGTAGTGTCACAAGATACTAAACCGTAACAACACATACAAGCAAGTAAACAAATAACAACATAATATGGTGGCCAAATTAGCTTGTGAATCTCAAGTGCAGGATAGTATATGAAGCAATCAATCGTATGCACCCAGATAAGATAGTAAATGCTCTGAGCATTACTGCTATAATGGGAAGTGTTTACCTTCTCCAACCGAAGTGTATTAAAATAAACATAAGGGAAGAGATTAAATATTTAAGTGGCATTTTGTCATCTTTCGCATGCCAAATTGCTATTTACATAAGGTATCATTTATTGTTATATGTAGACTAACGTTTTGCAAAAAAAAAAAAAAGTTTCCCAGACCATTAGTTGGCAGGGTTGTCATAAGAAAAGGACCACATGCTCAAACATTTCTGGGAAAAAGCTGCGTTACATAAAATTGATATTTTATTTCACATTCCATTTCCCTATTTATCTCCCAGAATTTTCATGACTCTCTTTGGATAGTGCTCCTCAAGTCTGTAGGATTTGGGACAGAGAGAAGAGAAAATAATGAAATTTGAATGGAAATAGGAATGCAGCTTTATTGGAAATATTCCTTCCATATAGTATGCTTCTTGTGAGACACCTGTGGAATGTTGCCTTGTCCTCTGGGCCATGGCTCTTTTTAGGAGGAGAAACTATTTATTGTCATACTTTCTAGCCTCTACTCCTCTGTCTGCTGTAAAATTTTAGGTAAGACTGTAGAAGGAGCACTCTATTTCCATTTTTTGAGTCAGGCCCCCTCACCTGTTTTTCAGCTGTCCTCCACCATTATTCCTCTGAAACTGCTCCCCTTGGTTACCAGAGAGCCACTCAATACCAGATTAATGAACATCTTTTTTTTACTTTCACTTGAATTCTCCACCAAACCATCATTTCTGTTTGAAAATGATTGACCAGAAATTTTAGTAGTAAAACCATGTTGCTAAAATTCACTTTTTTTTTGCTTTATCTTACCTCCCTGTAAATATCTGTGTTCTCTGAATATTCTCATCTCCAGCTAATACCCCAGAGCTTAAATAAATATCTAATGGCTGTCTTATCCCAAATCTACATACATGTCTAGGTCGAACATTTCCTAAGAAGGTTAGACCTCTCCATGCCCCTCACATTCCCAAGAAAACTTAAGGTGAGCTCTACGATTCAGGAAACCATAGCAGCAGACCATGGGACTACCTTCTTTTGCACCAGCTCTATACTCTACTTATAATCATAAAAATATGATTTTCTTTTATCTCCACCAAGACATGAATGCTCTGGGGGCATGGACTATCTACTTATAGATTTTTTTTTTCCTTAGGAGCTAGCATGGCCACAGCAGAAACTTTTAAAAAGACACAAATAGAAAAGTCAGAAAAACTCTCACTGAAAGTGATATTTACTTACTTGAAGAGAGCAACTATGATGTATAATTTGAGGTGTGAACCATACTCTAAGCATAATATTTTATTTGAAGAATAATTTTCCTTGAATATGATGAGTTCCATGTCTGTGGAGATAATGATCAAGTAGACACTTGTTGAGAATGCTATAGAATTGATTGAAGTCTTTTCCAGCATATTAAAAATTCACTAAGTTCTATAAAAAATTGTGTTTGATGGTACATAGATGAAAGAATTTATGCATTTCCTTTTGCAGTTACTTTATCTTTGTGACAAGTAATATTGGGTCTTTCATTTACTGAAGTAATATAAAATTTCCTTTTCATATCAATCTATTTTCATATAAAAGCAAATCAATAAATAAATAATGAATTAATAAGACTACAGGTAATTTGAGGATATAGAAAAAAATATATTCTACAAGGTGTACATGTTTGGATCACAGCATGTTACAAATCAAATGAAAAATGCAAAAAGATGACTTTTGATGTCCTTTAAATCGTTCTCTGATTTTAATTTTTTTTCTTAAGGTAAGATTTAACACACTATTTTGAAGATAGGATCCCAGCGTCATTATGCATATTAAATTTATTATTTTGTTCAACCTTTATATTCCCAACCCTTACATTTAAATGCCTAATACCTACTTTAAGAGGATTCATCTTGGGGTCCTTTATGGATTCCAGGAAGGAAAAAATAAAATTATTTTCCGATGATTTTCCTGTTGTCTAGTTATTTCTGTGAATCCTATGTGCCTGGGAACACAACCACTCTTTGGATCGGCTGCATGTATATGAAAATGCATGGAGCAATCTGTGCTTGGGTGCATGTGTGCATGTGCATGCGTATATTTGTGCGTGTGAGCTTACACACATATATTTAAAAAGAAAGTCATGTAGCAGTTGTCATAGCAACATAGCATTGTTTCCCAGAGAGCAAAGTAAATAAGCACTTTCCACATAACGCCCACAATTGTCTTGACACTGACATTTCCCCCTAAAGCAAGCCCTTAAATCTACACAAGGTTTCAGTACTAAGGAGGGGAGATTCATGAGTTATGCACTTTGAGATATAAGCCCCACAAAAGCGCTTGGGTACTTCCAAAGGAGAGAGTTCTGTAGTCAGCTGTGCTCTGCGATCTAAATTATGAAGACAAGTTTTAAAAATGAGATCAAGAAGGTCTCACTTGCTCATTCATTCCTTTGACATTTACACGGATTTTTATATCGATATGTTCCACAATACCACAGAAAGTTACATAGAACTAACTGTGAGATGGGTTTTAGAGAGGATTATCCCATGTAAAACCAAAGAAAGTTATAGGATTAAGGTTAATGGATGTTGGAACTGGAAGGGACCTCAAACATCGTCTAGGCTAGTGTTTCCTATACTTGCTTTCTATCACCTTGAGATTTTGATACATATTTTCTATCCTATAAACTATGCTCACATAGTTTTAAAGGAATTATTTAAAATATTTTGTATTCATATTAATTTAGTCAAAGGTCTAGTTCAGGAGACTTACCAATCAAATGATAACTACTCTTACTTATAACACCTTTTCTTTTCTCCTTTGCATCACAAGCCATTTACACTATCAGAACATTCAAATGGGGAAAACTAAAATATGAACAATAATTATGCCATCAAGTCCATACAAAAAAAAAAAAAGACAGAAAGCATTATTTTCCTTTGTCTTACATAAAGGTGTCCAGAAGCTCATTTTCCTCTTTGGTTTACATAAAGCCAACATAATATGTTTTTAAATTAATTCTTACACTTTTCCTAAAATGTTTACACAGTTGAGAAAACATCATCATTTCTTTATCCTAAGTACTTTACTAATGAGTTAATAAAATAATCTATGTGATGTGTGTGCTAATCTGGTAGTTATTCAAACTTTGCTGCCTCTTTCTTTTTCCAAAGACTAATTGCTATTTAGGCACTCCGAGGTATTTTCTAGGGAGTTTAACTAGCTGTTGTAAATTAAACTATGAGGCCATGTCCTCTTAATTGAAGTGGAAGTGCTAATAATTGACCTTAAGCTTAAATACCTCATGTTCAAGTACGGGCATCCTGTTCTAGCAATACAGGGGGGGAAAATAGGCCTCCATCATCATTCCAGCTACTCTAAGCTTAGCAAAGACTGATGAGAAGGGACTCCATAAACACAAGGCCATGTGAAAGGTACTCATTTTATTCTTCCCTGTAAAACAGCCCAACTTCTGCATCCGTGATAACGCCACTGAATGAGAGTAAAGCATTTGTCTACTTATTGATTTCCCTTCTCTGAGCAAATAATAACCATTGGTGACTACTTTCTAAAGTATATTTCATAGGTGCTTGCCCTATTAAAACCTCAAAGTGTTGCTGAAAGCATATTGTAAATATATGGGCAGAAAAATTTCAATTTCAATTAAAAGTAGTATTTAAAAGTGCAATTACTATGATGATTTATGCATTTGACTCCTCAGAATGACTCTATTGGTAGTTCTGAAAATAGATCTATTTACGTAGCGATGCTGGACTCCTAAAGTGTTTAATGAACAGTTGGATTGTTAGTTGTTCATGAGACTGTTTTTAATTTTAATTGATTTTCAGTTTCTATTAAAGGTGCATGTTTTCAAAACTCACCATAGTGCAGAACATTTTTTTCTTTCCTACTTCCCTTCCTTCTTTTCTTCCTCCTTTTCTCTCTACTCTCCCCTTTCTACCTTTCCATATTATTTAATTCATTTTTTTCATTCTTCCTAATTCTGTTAACCAATACAACTCAAAATGTGCTTTCCAATTACTTCCCCGGAAACTTTTTGTTGTCAGAATGCAATGGAATAAGTACAAAAATTAATAGTCAGAATTTAGAAACTTCTAGAGCCATTTGACATTGCTGTGATATCTAGGGAAGTGATCAATGGTCTGTTGCATCCAACAGTGTACAGAGCAGTGTGGCTTGTGGAACACTTGCTGCACACGCTGAGTATTCCTTTAGGCACACTTGGACCACGTAAGGTCTAAAACAGGCTGGAGGATATTTTCCACAGATAGCTCAAGAAGCATCGACCTAATAAGTCTAGTATCTTGAGTATTCACAGAGATTCAGTCATGTAAGGATATACATTCTAGTTTCATCTGTGTTTTTCCTCTCTTGGGACCTTGGACAAGGCATCTAATCTCTATGGTTTTATTTCTTGCATTTCTGAACTTGAAATTTTAACTTCCACAGCAAAAAGTCAAGAGGACTAGAATTTTCAATGTATTATCCCACCCTTTTCACATTCACATATAATACAGATCATTTTAATCAAAGTGAAATATTGAGTATTTCCCACTTGAGACACTTAAATATGGGTCATGCATTTGTTATGGCCTTCCTAAGTGTACTTTCCATTGACAAAATAATATCCTATTATGTTGCTGTGTAATTTACTTAACCAACCCATTCTTAGATATTTTAATGTATTTGATTTCAGCCTTAGAATTATTTTTTTAGAATAAATATTCACGCATATACCTTTCTGCCATGGAGGTGATCCTTTTTTTCTTTGTTTGAAATTTTAAATTTAGATATAAATCACATTAATGGTTATAATATTCATACCATAAAATTCACAATATAAAAGTAACAAATCTAATGGTTTTTCTTATACTGATAAAGCTGTGTCACCACCCCATTTTCTGATTCCAGAAGTTTCATCACCCCATAAGGAACTTGTCTTCAATTCTGTTAGGTATATACCTAGGTCCTATGACAACTCTGCGAAGCATTTTGAAAAACCATCAAACTGCATGCCTTCCTCAATTTACACTCCTACCAGCAATGGATGAGGGTCCCATGTTTTCCATATACCCACCAACACTTGTCATTGATCACCTTTTTTTTTTTTATTATCACCTTTTCATCTTAGCCATACTAGTGGGTGTGAAATGATAGTTCAAGTTCATTTTGATTTGCATTACTAGAATCACTAATGATGTTGAGCATCTTCCATATGCTCAGTCACCATTTTTATTGTCTTCTTTGGAAAAAAAAAGTCTCTCCAGAAGCTTTGTCCATTTTTTAACCTTTCTGTCTTTTTTTTTTTTTTTTTTCAGAAGGAGATAGAGGGAGGGACAAAAGGAGAGGGTGAGGGAGAGAGAGAATCATAAGCAGGCTCCGTGCCCAGTGCAGAGCCTAACCCAGGGCTGGATTTCACAACCCTGAGATCATGACCTAAGCTGAAATCAAGAGTCTGATGCTTAACTGACTGAACCACCTAGGTGCCCATCTTTGTCTTTTATTGTTGACTTTTAATGCTTCTTTATATATTCTGGATATTAAAGCTTTATCAGAATATTATTTGCAGATGCTTTCCCCATTCTGCAGTTCTTCTTTCACTGACTTGATAGTGTCTTTTGAGCCACAAACATGGTTAATTTTAATGAAGTTCAGCTCATTCACTTTTTCTTTTGTCGGTTGTGATTTTGCTGTTGTATCCAAGAAGGTTTTGTCTAATCCAAGGTCATGAAGACTCACTTCTAGGTTCCCTTTAAGGACTTTATGGTTTAGTTTTAGATCTTACATTTATGTCTCTAATGCAGTTTAAATTAATTTTTAGATGTAGCCTGAGAGAGATCTGATTTCTTTCTTACACATGTGGATAAACAGCTCTGTCAGCACTGTTTGTTGGAAAGATTATTCTTTCCTCGTTGAATGGTCTTGGGACCTTTGTCAAAAACCCACAGGTTATAGATTTATGGGCTCATTTTTGGACTCTCAGTTCTAGCCTACTGATATGGCTCTATCCATTCAGTAGCACACTGTCTTGATCACTGTTTTTGCATTAAGTTTTGAAACTGAGGGGGATCCCTGGGTGGCGCAGCAGTTTGGCGCCTGCCTTCGGCCCAGGGCGTGATCCTGGAGACCCAGGATCGAGTCCCACATCAGGCTCCCAGTGCATGGAGCCTGCTTCTCCCTCTGCCTGTGTCTCTGCGCCTCTCTCTCTCTCTCTCTCTGTGACTATCATAAATAAATAAAAAATTAAAAAAAAAAAAGTTTTGAAACTGAGAAGTGAGTCCTGTAACTTTGTTCTACTTTAAGATTATTTTGTCTATTCTGGATCTCTTTAATTTTCAGATGAAATTAAAGATTATCTTGTCAGTTTTTGCAAAAAACAAAACCCCAAAATGAGACAAAACTAAAAACAGCTGGAATTTTACTAGGGATTTTGTTGTATTAGATATATTTTGGTAATATTGCCATCCAATTATATTAACTCTTCCAATTCATAGACATAGGATGCCTTTTCCATTTACTTATGTCTTCTTTAATTTCTTTCAATGTTTTACAGTTACAATGTATAAATCTTGTACTTAGTCTGCTAAGTTTGTCTCTATGTATTTTACTCTTTTGATGCTATTATAAATGAAATACTTTTCAATTTTATAGTTGGATAGTTTATTGCCAATATGTAAAAACATGTTTTATTTCTGATATTAATCTTTTATCCTGAGACCTTGCTAAGCTCTTCCATAAGCTATAATAAATATCCCCTCTTTTTCTTGGTGGATTTCTTAGGATTTTATAAATACAAGAACATGTCATCTGAAGATGGAAATAAATTTTACTTTTTCCTTTCTTGTCTGGGGTCCTTGTTCCTTTTTCTTCCCTATTTGCTCTGCCCAGAACCTCCAGTAAAATGCTGAATAAAAGTGTTGAAATCAGACATGTTTATTTAATTCCTGATTTAGGGGAAATTTTTATGTATGTCATGTCTCTTCATTGATACGGTGTCATCTATGAGGTTTTTTTTTTTTTTTTTTTAGATTTTCTTTATTTATTCATGAGAGACAGAGAGAGAGAGAGGCAGAGACACAGGCAGAGGGAGAAGCAGGCTCCATGCAGGGAGCCTGAGGTGGGACTCGATCTTGGGACCCCAGAGTCATGCCCTGGGCCCAAAGCAGATGCTCAACCACTGAGCCACCCAGGGGCCCCAATCTATAAGTGTTTTTTTTTCTATGAATGTTTTAAAGATAAGTTTTATTAGGCTTAGAAACCTCTCCTTTATTCCTAGTTTATTGATTTTTTTAATCATGAAAGGGGGCTTAATTTTTTGCAGAATTTTTTCTGCATTTATTGAGGTAAATCATATGGATTTTGCCCTTTATTCTTTTAGTATGGTCTAACATATTGATTGGTATGCATATGTTGAATATATTTCCTGTGCATTCCTGGAATAAATCTCCCTCCATCATATGTATAATGGATTTTTTAAATATATTAATAGTTTTGGTTTGCTAGTATTTTGCTAGTAATTTTTTCATCAATAGTTGTAAGGAACATTACTTTGAAATTTTCTTGTTTTTCTATTTCCTTATTCTTGTTATTTATATCGATTTTAATATTTATGATGCCTTTCCTTTTTCTTGCTTTGTATTTAGTTGGCTCTTCTCGATTTTCTCAAATCGGAAGCTTAGATTATTGATCTTAGATCTTTCTTATTTTTTCATATAGGTATATAGAACTATACATTTTCCTCTATACACTTCTTTAGCTGCATCCCATAAGTTTGGACATGTGGTTTTTGTATTTATTCTCACAATATTTTCAAATTTTTCTTGTGATAGCTCCTTCAATCTATTTACCAATTAGGAGTGTGTTGCTTAATTTCCATACAATCTTAATTTCCCAGATTTTTTTCTATATTGATTTCCAGTTTTATTTTCTTGTGTTAGGAGAACATATTATGTATAATTTCACTTGTTTTTATTGTAACAAGAGTTGTTCTATGACCTCACATAAGACGCAGCTGGGCAGAACTTTGTGTGAATTTGAGGAAAGTATGTGTTCTAATGTTTTGAGTGAAATGTTCTGTAGAGGTGATTTAGATCTGGTTGGTTTCTTAGTGTCGTCCAAGTCTTCTTTTTCTATGTTGATTTTCTAACTGTTCTACTTATTGTTGCAAGTGGGGTATTGAAATCTCCACTATTATCATTGATTTGTTGCTCCCTTGAATTATGTCTGTTTTGCCTTGTGTATTTTGGGACTCATTTTTTTTTTTTAAAGATTTTATTTACTTACTCATGAAAGACACACAGAAAGGCAGAGACACAGGCAGAGAGAGAAGCAGGCTCCATGCAGGGAGCCCAATGCAGGACTCGATTCCCAGGGCCCCAGGGTTACGCCCTGAGCCAAAGGCTCAACTCCTGAGCCATCTAGGCATCCCGGGACTCAATTTTTAGGTAGCTTTTTCATGAGAATATAATGAGAGGAAAACGTAATTTTTTGTGAAAGCAGACACTACAAGCTCTAATGATACTGAATGATTACTCAGAAGCTAAACTACTTATCCTTCATGTAGAACTTAAAGAAGGCTTGGCATTTCCTCATGAAGACCTGAATATATCAGTATTCTTTCTGAAGTGGTGCAAATAATTCCAAAGAATCTCTCCCTCTACCTTCTTCTTGTTCTTTCTCAACAAAACTACCTACTACTTTTCTTCATCCTAATCTCAAACTTCCATTGCTGTTGGCTTATTATAGTGATATATTGAGGTTAAATCATCTCTCTCTCTCTTTCTCTCTGTCTCTCTCTCTCTTATATATATATATAATATGTATATTTAATATATATATTAAAATATATATTTTACACACACACACATATATATTTCCTTCCTCTAAATTTCAAGCCCTTGCTTCAGGAAATGTTTCCCTTATCCTAGCTTCACAATTCAGCACCATATACCTCCTAACAGAGGCCGAATCACATACCATGCCATTATGGGACCATTAATGAACTCAGCTTTGTCTATAAAGGTACATCAACATCCTTAATTTAGCCTAATCTCTGACCATTCTAAATGGCCTTTATCATGTTATCTACTACCTCTTCCCACCTTTTTGTTGGACTGTTCTGTACTTTCCCTTTAAGTTTCTCATTTACCCTTTTTGAGGTAGGGTAATCAAATTATTAGAATCTCATATTCTGAAAGCCCATTCCCCTACTTCTTAGTTGTATGATCTTGACTAGCTTATCGGGTCTCACTAAGCCTCAGGATCCTCATTGGTATGTTGGTAATTACTTAATAAGATTGTTATGGCAATAACAGTAAACTCATTTAAGTTTTAACTTGATAATAGTAACCTCTCAAAATACTAGTTATACAATACAGTATTATTTTTATTTATTACTTTGAGATTCCTTAGAAAGTATTCCATGAACAACCTTCCACCCTGAGTGCCATATTAATGGCTTCTTTTATTAGCTGATATTCTCTCAGTCACCGTATTTACACATACAAAAATAGAATTATAGTATCACATGAATATTTTTTCCCCTGTGAGCTGTGAATTTCATAAGAGTGTAAGTTATATCAAATTCATCCTTGAACATTCAGGGACAAGTACAGATAACTCTACAAATTGGTATTTTTTTATTTTTATTTTCTTAGTAAGCAGATTCTATACCAAAAAGAATGAAAGTAGACATCAAGCTATTCTCATTCTCAACTCTGCGTCCTGTGATGGAGGACATTTTTATACCAGTTTTACCATCTTGATCTTGGGAGTGAAGGACTTTCAAGCTCTAAACCTTGATTAAGGATATTTCAAATCTGTTCTTGAGTTTAGATGAGCATGAGATAGGTGGCCCTACTCTATTGACTATAAATGTTTATGTCATTTTAGCCTTCTTGAGGCAGAATGGGGAATCAAGGTCAGAATATCTGTATGGGTTCAGGTAGGTAAACTGAACATAAGGTCTATGTACTTGTTAGATTGAAGCTGCTTTCTGAAAGTTAGGTAAAAAATAAATACTGAAGTAGAAGGTCAAATTGGCTGGTACTAAAGGAACCAAAAATTGATTTATTTTACAAGAGAGTCTTTGTTTTTGTTTGTTTGTTTTGCTGAGAACATTTATTGTGTGATATCTTTGGATATATGGTTAAGAAAAATGAATATCTAAGTTTGGCACTGGGCTTTTTAAAAACATTTGATGTGTTTGCAGAGATAATGGGAAAATATAATAATGAATTCTAATGAGTAGTATTATCCTACTATTTATCTGTAAAATAGTTATTTGTAAAAGTGTTTACTGTGATTAACAAATATTTATTTTTGATGATGCTTTTCTGATAGGGGAATATTTATTGATTGCACATATTCTAGGGAGAATTTTAATTACAGATTTAGTGAAGAAGTGTGACTGTCAGAAAAGCTCTGATTTATCACTAGTAATTCCCTCTCTGTTATATTAATTGAAGATATTTTGTTTCCATCACAGTTTATGTCCTGCTTAATAAAAAATTGCACTCAATAAAACGTTTGTGGGTGTCATTGGTGCTCCTTACAAATATATTCCACTGCTTTTTCTCTTTGAAGTACACGTCAGGAGTGCACTTTCTAATCCTTTTGATAGCGTGCATGACCACATGACTTAGACTGATAATCAACTGTGAGCCAGAGCAAAGTGTGCAGCTTCTGAATCGGTGACATGAAACACTACAGACCTCTTCTTTTGCCAGATGGGGAAGTCACATATTAAGATGAAATTTTCTAGGCTGATAAGTCATCACATACTTCCTGGCTTCAAACAACACACATTTATAATCTCACATCTTTTTGTGGGTCAGGGGTCCAAATTCAGCTTAACTGAGTTCTTTGCTTAAGATCTGAGTAGTCTGCAATCAAAGTGTCAACTGTCCTGCACTCCCATGTGAAGGCCTGAGCGTGGAAAATCCATTTCCATGATCATTCAGCTTATTGGCAGGATTCATTTCCTTTGCAGCTGCAGAAATGAAAGTCCAGGCTTCTTACTGGTTATTGGCAGGAAGTCATCAGCTCCTACAGTGACTTACAGCTCCTAGAGTCGGCCCTTGGTTCCTAGAGTCTCGCAGCAGTTGCTAGAGGCTCTCCACATTTCCTACGTGCTTTCCCAACACGAACACTTATTTCATCAGGCCTGCAAGCAGAGTCTGTAGAAAGCAATCCACTAGCAATGTGGGATCTTTTTATAATATGACATAATAATGGGAACCTTTTCTACATTCTGTTGATTAGGTGGCTGTCATAGTCTTCACCTACTCAAGAAAAGAGTATCACAAAGTGTGAACACCAGGAGGCAGGAATCGTGGGGTCACTTTAGAGTCTAGAGTTCATCTGCCGCACATGAGAAGCAATCCCCCTGTCAGAGTCTGTTGGGTATAGAAGCTAGTGGGAAATGAAGTTCTGTTAATATTATAAACTAGAAATTTGGGGAGGGAGATGTTTGTTACGGAGGCAAAACAGCCGTTCATCTTGACTGAGAACATGGCATCAATGTGATCTTAGTGTTTCTTTTAATCCAGTTCTAACATGTAATTTTCATTGGTTACAATTGTCTCCTATACACATATCCTTGTTGTATCTTTCACTCTTTTGTACTCCATTCATTATGTCCTTTTCTTTCACTTGGTTGTGAACTGTACAAGGTAACATCCACACCTATAACCTCGGTACTTTGCACACTGCCTGACTTGTGATAGAACTGTTTTTACGTGTTCTGAAATGTATCTGAAAATTAAACCTGTTGAGTATCATGGCCAGAGTTATTTTCAATCACCAAAAACCGCACTGAGTAAATCAGATTTTGACATGATGCCATTGACTATCTTGAGAACTTGCTATGAAAGAGCCCCAAGAAATCCTTTTATGTACTGGTGGGTGCTATGTATGATTTCAGCACTTCATTCATTGAGTCTTCATTGGGTGGCTGCTAATGGCTAATTGTGAAAGTGAATTTTCAGTTTTCACTATTAGAAATAATTATACGTACCCAGAATGTGGTTTTGTTTTACTTTTGTTCTTTTCCCATATTGCCAACTATAAATATAGCTGATCCATATTACCTCAATAATGTGACTATCAGAATTTTATTTATTTATTTATTTATTTATTTATTTATTTATTTATTTATAAGATTATATTTATTTATTCATGAAAGACAGGCAGAGACACAGGTGGAGGGAGAAGCAGGCTCCCTGCAGGGAGCCCGATGCAGGACTCCATGCAGGCCCCAAGCAGACTCCATCCAGGTAGGACTTGATCCTAGGACCCCAGGGTCACACCCTGAGCCAAAGGCAGATGCTCAAAACGTGAACCATCCAGGTGTTCCTAGAAATGATTTAGATACTAATTTTTGTCAAGCTTTGAGTAAATTTGTCAAACTCTGTGTTCTGTAATAATAGTAACCTTATTCTAGCTCCATCTTTATTACTTACATTTAATCCTCTTCTGGTTTATTTTTCTCATTAAAAAAAATTAATTGTATCTTACTATGTTGAATAAATCTTTGTTGTGAAAAGGAAATAACACAGCTTAAAAAGATAGATTGAGATCCCTGGGTGGCTCCATGGTTGAGGGTCTGTCTGCCTTCAGCTCATGGCGTGACCCCGGGGTCCTGGGATCGAGTCCCACGTTGGGCTCCCTGCATGGGGCCTGCTTCTCCCTCTGCCTCTCTCTCTCTCTCTCTCTCTCTCTCTCTCTGTGTGTGTGTCTCGTGAATAAATAGATAAAATCTTTTAAAAAAAAAAGGGTAGATAGACGGACAGACAGACGGGCAGGCAGGCATATGTAACAGCACTCAGTGAATGTTTATTGAACTATTTAGGTAATAACTGCTTTACTCACATCTGCAATGACAAAACAGAATAAGACCAAGTATTTGTGCATTGAGAAAAATACAGGCATTGGAAATAAATGGCCTTAGATTCAAATTTCAGTTTGCTACTTATGATCCTTATTAAAATGGCTTTCTTTTCTGTAAACTTTCATTTATTTATCTGTGAAAGGAAGATATTCTTTAATTTCAAGATTTATTATGAGAAAGGAATATAGCAATATGTGTATGGCAACTAGCCTACTGCCTTGCAAATATTCATTGATCAACAAATGGCAGCTATTTAGCTCTATTACCGTAGTCAACTTGTTTACTGTAGTATAAACATAGAACAAAATTTTGTACCTAAAATCACTCTGTGTTTTTTCTTTTAAATCACAACTCTAATTCAATTAAACTAATGATTCTTTGTTTGATAATCTGGATTTTCTCATTGCAAAGATAACAGAAAATGTATCCCTGATTAATAGAAGCTTGCAGTTTCCATAAAGGGAGCCAGATATAAATAGCAGAGATCTCACAGACTGTACAGACTATATTAATGACATATGGTAAAGACTATTAATGGCATATGATTAGCTTCAATTTTTTCATACTAGAGACAAACATATTACCAGTGAAAACAACATTGCTGGTTTATGACCAAACTAAATGCATTATACAAAATTCCTTATGCTAAAAAAAACAAAAAGCTTTTCCTGCTATTTTTCCCTCCTTTTCTTCTCCCCTTTGTCTCTTCCACCCTCCCTTTCCATTCCTCCCTTCTCTCCTCTCTCCCTCCATCCTCTCTCCCTTCCTTCCATTCTAATTCCATCCCTTGCTTTTCCCCCCTCATTGTACAAAAATTTAGAAGGAAAGAAAATTAATTCTTTGGTCTCCATTCAGCTGACATTTCCTGGGAATGAGGCGCTGTTGATGAGAGAGACATAGAATAGATGAGCAAATGAACATATTGTATCAAGTGGTAAGAAATGCTATCATGGAAAATAAAACAGGATAAGGAAGAGAAAGTGGAGGCAGAAACCAAAAGTAAATAATAATTGCTAAGTGTGCAAGTCTGTAGTAGGAATAGCAAGGGAGCATTTCTGGTCCTCAGTGAGGGGATGGGGGAGTGGAAGGCATCAGGATTAGGAAGGTAGGAACCACAGGGTACGTTACAAAGCCCAGCATGCTCCTGGTGGCACTGCCTTTGGAGAGTAGAGCCTCAGGGATCCCTGTACTTCAGCAGGATTCTCCACGCCTGGCTGAACCAGTGTGCACTATGGTTATGAAGCGGGGTGTTGCCTGGCACGGTCAAGACCAGCGGAAGAGTGCTGTCACCAGTCATGGTCAGACCGACGGAACTTGTCTTACTCCAGTGAGCATGGCATGAGATAGCATCACTTGCAGGCCCTTGTCCACTCAGGATGGCTCCCCACCTCCTTCTGCAGGAGAGGAATAGCAATTAGGGCTCTGATTTTGCAGGGGCTTTGATATGGGTATGCCCCTCCCAACCCCGACCTCATCCTTCCTCCTCAACTCTCACTTGGATTGTGCCGGAATCCCTTCAGTCCTCAGTCCTGATTTTCCCTCCAGATGGAAAGATCAACGTGTGCAACGTTATGTCCTAAAATATTCCTCCCTATATCCTAATCCTTCTTCAGATTCCCCGGAATGTATTCTTTAACCATTTCCCCCAAATCTAAATTTCATTTTTCATCCTCTAATTTTCTTGCCAAAACGCATTTAATGATGTCCTGTGATTACCTTTTGGAGGGCTTTATTTATTTTTTTCCCACTAGACTGGAAGCTCATTGTGCATAGGAACCTTAGGATGTTCCGAGGCTAGGACAAGTTGTGGCATAGGAATCCCTCGATAGATATTGTTGAAGTAATAGAAGACATTGATGGTGGAATAATAATGCAATTAGCTCACTGTATTGGCCAGAGACTTGGCTTTATTGACTCTTTTTTGCTTTGATGTCTTTGAACAGCAAATGGCATGAGTTTCTGAGTAACAATATATATAGTTGAATTTTGATTTCCTCTGTGGACTTGTGCCAGGGAGCTCAGCAGAGAGCCACGCTTTCATAAAGCACAAATGAATAGCTGAAAATGAACTTCACCCTATGATAATAAACTAACACCTTGCGATACTATCAGGAAGATTGCTGCAATTTTTTTCTTGTTTGTTTGTTTCCGTGTATCACCACAATATTTTCTATTGAAGAAAAACTTCAGGGTATTTAGCCAATAGTGCCACAGCTTTATGGCAGCATTTCTTAGTTGAATCTAAATTTCTAAATTTAGTGTGAAGGAAGACTATTACACAGAAAAAAAATAGTTTTTTTCATTTAGAAAAAAATTTTTAAAAAGACCTTGTTACTTCAGTATAATAAAAAAGAATAAACATAGGCTTGGCAACTAAATTTTGAAAAGTAAGACTTTGGAAATTTTCCAGAAAGATTTTAATTATGCTCAAATGGTATTTCCAAAGACTCTATCTCCCTTAAATAAATAACTTCTGAGACATAAGCATATCATATTAAATAAACCCAATACCGCATTATCCTGTGAGGATGATAGTTATTATATCTAACTTTTCAGATTTCATCTATTTGATGAATTATTTAGGTTTCTGACTTTCCAGAGTTCTTTGACTTAGAATACGGACACTAAAAAAATGTGTTAACAACTTCCCAAAGAATGTGTACAGAACCCTATGCTTTCTACTTTGCAGTCATCTAGCACATGTAATTGTGCTACAGAATTCAAACTGCATCAGGTGGTTCTGATAATGTTCCCTAATCCCCTTGCCACTAGGAAATTGATCACTAAAAAAATCAACTCCCTTTATATTACGGGTGGAATCCTCTCCCTTGATTCCAGGTTTTGCTCATTTACTTCTGCTGCCCCCAGTTCCTGGCATCCCTTCCTCGATTACATGAGGAGTCTGCATTCTTGTCAGGACTTGTATGAAGGAAAGGTCAGCCTCGTTAATGCCGCTCCAAATACAGCTGTCTTTAATATTCTCACCATCTTATTCCTAAGGAGGTCTTGCCTCCCCTAACTACGCAGTTCTAACGTGACTCCTGGCCATTAATTCTGACAGGGCACAGTGTGTGCCCTTGGGACTTTTACCCTGTGTCCTGAGTCGCCTCCTGCTTTCCTGCTCTGGGAGGAAGGCTCCTGAACTCTGATCGTTTGGTCGTGAACTGTACCTTCCTGGGTGACTTTTAAACTCAAGCCTCTGAGCAGAACCGTGACAATGGGGCCGCTTCCCGTGTAAGGCCGCGCCCTGCCCTGTGTGATCACACTATTCTCAGGGGGTGTCATCAGACATTCCCCACCCACTGGACTGTGACCCTTCACATGAGTTTCACTTAATCGTTTCCTGCCCACCACTATGTAAACTGCCCTTTCCCTATCTTTTGTTAGGAAAGCTTGGTAGGCATATCATATACATATCCAATTAAATAAAATTTTTAAAAAGGTCAAACTATGTCCATGGATAAACTGAACTGCCTACTCTAAAATTATTGGATGTAATTTACTTACAATGCTTCAGACCTCCAAAGTAAATGCCAACTTGACTTTATTATTTTTTTAAATTTACACAAATGGTAGCTTCCTTAAGTGTTAGCTACGCCTTAAAATGTGGTCAAGTTTACTGTTATTCTTATTCTTCTTATATTTTTTATTTGTTTTCTAATGTTTGCTCAAACATTTAAAAAATATCAGTAGAAGAATAATAAATATGTATAATGCTATTTATCAGGGAGTTCTCCGTATTAAACATTACGCTGAGCAATTTAAGGAAATTAACTTACTTAATCTTCACAAAACTCTCTAAGGTAGAAATTATCTTCAATTTTGTAGGTAGAAAAGCTGATACTCACAGAAGTTAAGTGACTGTCCCCCAGGGTATCCAAATACCAGTGACAAAAGAGATTTAAACTATGATTAGCTGAATTTAAACCCCAATTGTTCCCAAAATACCTTGTAAAATCCTACCACATAAAATATATAATATTTGTTACTATGATAATGGAATAGAGGAAGCTATTGTGGAACTCAAACCAAAATACTACAACACTAAACATACCACCGGTCCCTTCGTGTCCAAGGTTCTGTTACATAACGTGATTTTTTTCTAACAATCGCTTCTTACATATAAGGTGGAAAATAATACATCAAATTATGCTGAGAAAATAAAAATAAGATTCTGTGCATTACCTAGTGGTAATGTGCTCGCACGGCTCTTTATACACTTTGAATGTTCAGTCAAAGGAAACTGTTAATTATAGAGTTTTAGTCATTCAACTCCTATTACTCAGTGGCTTTGAACTTTTTGACATCGAATCAGGTAATAGGGATAAAGATAAACCTTACAGACTCCCCGTCCTCAAGGGATTAAAGTCCACTGAAGAGAGAGTACATGCTTGATTCATGTCAAAATACGAATTATCAGAGTGATATTTTGGGTTTACCTCTGGAACTGTAACAGCCAAGTTTTATAATGAAGGACCCTGAAGGGGGATGTTTGAAAGAGTTTCTAGAATTGAAAGAGGAATCTCCCACGACAGGAAACTTGAGGATTTAATGTCTGTCATCTCCTGTTCTCTGCTAGGACTCTTGGTGAGTGGCCATCAGCCTTCGGAGATGGCCTCACTGATACTATTTACTTCTTGAAATCCTGCAGGGGGTCCTCACTCCACATATCTAAGTCATTATAAACTGTAATAGACTGTATAATTACATGTTTTCTTTTTCATTTTTTTAAAGATTTTATTTGTTTGAGGGAGAGCATTAGCAGGAGGAGGGGCAGAGCCAGAGGAAGAAGCAGACTCCCCACTGAGCAAGGAGCCCCATGCAGGGCTCCATCCCAGGACCTCGGGATCATGACTTGAACTGAAGGCAGACACTTAACTGACTGAGCCTCCCGGGTGCCCCTAGACTGTATAATTTGAAAGTCAAAGTTTCGTGCTCAAATTTTCAATGCCTAGAAAATTTGAAGGACTTAACTATTTCTAAATTTCAAATAAATTGAATTCATTAGAAATTGTCCTTTTCTCAAGCATAAAATAGTACATTTACCAGTAAGAAGTTGAGTAAGGCCGGTATACTATTGATCTTGTACAGATTCTTGCAACTTAAGGTAACTTGTAAAGTCCTTGGCCCCTCATTGAATATCCATTAAATATTTGTTGGCTTTGTCAGACATTGCGCAAAGCACAATGATGTCATAAAGATCACGTGTTTTTTCAACCCATATTATTTTCAAGATTACTTCACTGATTTGTGCACATAAGCTTTAGCCTTAAAATTTCCAGGATAGGAGTATACTGAGCAATCTATACTCTAGGAATACTGAATTATGAGAATTTATAGAAATAGTGAATGATGAGAATTTATACTTTACAGTTAACATACTCAGTGACAATGCATCATCTCAAGTATGACTAAATATTAATAATTCCCAATCTGAATAGAAAATCAAAGAAGCAAACAATTCTATTATGCAAATAGCAGTAATTTATTGTGCAGTTAGAAAATAACAATCTCTAAAAATAAATGTTTGTAACAAACTATCTCATGCATAGAAGTAGATCAACACAACAATTTATTGCATATTCCTGTGAAGCTTGGTGACAGATCGGATGCATAGATAAGATTTCTTGTCGAAGGGTTTATCTTCATTTGTTTGATTTTGTGTTTGTGCTAAGGTCATATTGTTATTGAAGTATGTGTATCTGAGATTCTGGTAATATATATTTTCTTCATTCTAGAAGTTGGTCCTGAAAATAGAATACCCCAAGACTTTCTGATATGGTAGTAAATCAGTTTCCTCATATATTAAATGAAAGAGTGGAATCATGGTCTTTTAGACACAGCAGTCTCTTTCATATTGGCATCAATTTCCCAGCTCCTTTCAGTCATTCATTGAATATTTACTGAACATTATTTTTATTTGTCAGGATTTACAATGAGCATTATAAATACAATATGAATAAAACCAGGTAAAATCCCATGAAGGCATAGTAAGTGGGGAAAGCAGACTTCAATCAAATAATTATACAGAAGAAAGTAATTCTTGAACTGTAGACATCTAGATAGTCTAGATGCAGCAGGTGGCCTTGTCTTAGAAGTCGACGACGACGGCTCTGAAGAAGAGATGGTTTGAGGCGAGAGGTATCCAATAGAAACCATTGCACTGTCTTCCCCAACAAATGAACACAGTGAGGATTTTCAAGAAGAGTGTTATGAATTTCTGCCACTAACCAGTCCCCAGGTTTACGAATTAACTGTGACAACGGAAGTCTGTTAGCTTCATTTCCATGCCCTAAAATCTTAGAAAGACAAAGCTTGAGGAAGATTTTTCTCACTCTCGTGGAGTACAGCTTATATTTTTGTCTGCCTTTTCCAGGTAGAGGTGCTTTTTTTTTTTTTTTCATTTCTTCCTTTTTTTTTTTTTCATTATCTCCAGCTAAATAAGGCTGTAGTATGAAGATTGTGGTGATTGTACCAGATAATGGGAGCCTGATGGTAGTTAAACTAGAATTTAGAATTGCAGAGAGAATATTAAAGGCTAACCTGAAAACACTGTTAGAGAGGATAAAACGGAAGGGGAGCAATTATTCTCAGCCTTCACTGCAGATAAAATAAAAGGAAATGAGTCAAAATTACATCACTGCATTGCCAAGGTGCATATGCGGTGCCTACAAGTCAGTAGGAATATGTGTCCAGATTGGAAAGAATCTTATCTCCCCAGAACTGTTCTTCCCTTGTTCCCTCTTCCATTTTTCTTTAATGGTCTACCAGCCTCAGCATGACTCTAGCTGAAAACCACAGGCACTGCCGATGGCATTACTACATCTGATCGGTGGCCATGATCTGCTGATTCTAGCTCAAGAAGATCACTGATAGTTCACCACCATTATGCTAATTCAGGTATGCAATAGATCTCACGTGGAGTGTTTTAATATACTCTGAAGTGGTCTGCTTCATTTTGCATTTTGTCTCCAGTGCTCTTTCTTTAAAGCGCATCTCCATGCATGGATTTCTTCCACAGACTTTACCTGGTAGGCAATAAGGAATCGTCCAAAGTTTTAAAACCCATTAGTCTATAATTCAGTGTCTCTCAAGACCTATTTGTAACAATTTGTATTGTTTTGATCTCATTAAGATCTATTCCTATAATGCATTTAATGAATATTTAATAATTTAATAAATGTTTATTGAGCATCTACTCTATGGTAGGAATTAGAGATGCAAAAATAGAAAAGAAAGTTCTTTCTCAATAATCAGTGTACTAATAATTTAGGCAAGTGTCATGGGAGAAAAGAGCATTTCTAATCCAATATATTCTGTGATATTGCTTCTTTTGTCTCCTGTTATGAGTACATCAAGAACTGTTGAACTTCTTGAAGGATACATTTGGACATGAGGGTAATGACTCCGATAGTTTAGAATTGTGATTTCTTTCCCATTTTGTTTCTGACTGTGCACATGACTCAGTTACGTTTATGACAAATTACTGTTATTGTTATTCTAATAGCAGTGATGCATTCTGTTATTGAGGACCTCACGGCATTTTTAAATGTCACTATTTAATGCAATTTATATCTAGTCTCTTTTATAGATGTACGTACGCATGTCTTACAAATAAATAGGTGACATTTTCTTCTCTGGCTTTTGACCTCATTTGAGAGAATACATATTAAATTTGCCTTGTTAGTTCTTTAATATAAGGGATATTAGAGTTACAGTTAGAAATTTAGCTTAGTTTTAAGTTGACGAGTAATCGGATTTAAGCATAAAAACACAGGTATGTATATATTCACAAATACACAGTAGTTGGAAAAGGTAAGTGAAAGTCAAAGTAAGTGAATCTGATCTTTCTTTAATGTGACTATTTATAAATAGATCTATGAAGGAATTATTTGTAGAACTTCCCGTATGAGTTGTAATTCAAACTCAAATCCGTTGCTTCCATGATTTTCTGTATTACTGGGGAAGACCTCAAAGTAAAAGAATGACATGATCTCTTCCACCATTCTACCCATAGCCCCAGGAAATGAACATTATTTGTTTTATTTTAATTTTATCTTTTAATGAACATCTTTTAAAAAAGAGAGATTTAATTACTAACAATAGCAACATGATTAAATGTAGAAAGTATGGGTTTTCAATCCAGGTGGACCTGAATTTGAATCCACTGTTTCAGTTCCTTAGCACTGTGAGCTTTTTTTTTTTTTTTTTTTTTTTTTTCAGGTAAATCTAAATCTTAGTGTTTTTGAAAACTCTTGGTGTGTTTTTGAAAAAAAAAAAAGTCACAATATTCACTTCAGAGTTCTGGTGTGGGGAGATGAAAGTTTGTGATGCACTTAACAGGTAGCGGGCACTTAAAATAAGTGTCTTTTTCTTTCTCTCTGCTATTTTTGCATAAACCAGAAATAATTTCGGAAAACTTATCTGTCTAATATTGTATCCAAGTAAAACATTATCTTGCTTCCAGCTCCAACAGTTTTCAGTTCAAGCTGAGATAAGCAAATGGAAATACTGAAGAGTAAAGGATAAGGTCAGATGTACGGACAGAAGAAGAGACTAAAAATCTAAATACCAGAGCTTCCCCCATCCCTCAGAGGATGTGTAACCATTTCAGGCAGATACACCGGCTTCCCTGGCCACAGATATGCCATCGGGGTCTCTACAACCAAGTGCCCAAGTGAAGGTTTCCAGGGCATTTAAGGAATCCCTTCAGAACAGCTCACACGCTGGGAAAATCTAGCGCAGATTTAACAAAATAAGAAAACTAAGACATAGCTCATTTAAGTCTGTAATTGCTGTGAGGTTCACCACAAAACTGTGATCATATCCAAAAATATCCTTTGCTTTCTTTCTCACCCTTTCTCTCTTTTTTTCTCCGTCCCTGTCTCTCTCTCTCTCCCCTCCACTTTTCTAATAAATTCCAAAGACGGAAATTCTAATGATCTTGGCAAAGTTAAATCTGAATATATTACTTTCTTGTGTTTGCTACAGTTCTATATGGACAAATGCTTTAATTTTCATTCACTTATTTATCTTTAGCTAACTTAATTGGTTTGAATTAAATGAAGATATGGTTGCTCCTGACTCCAATTATTAAATTCCCCAGCACTAGTCCTTGACTGTCTCCTCTGCTCTGTCGCTGCTCGTTATCTCGGAAATCTCATTCTGTTGTATGACATTTAACTTAGATACTGGTAAATCCCACATTTACAGACCAATTCCTGAACCTCATACCCAGCTCAGAGCTGTACATTTAACTGCCTAATATAGATATGGAATATTGAATGTCTAGAAAAACAAAGCAAAATTACCACATCAAAAAAGCAGCTATTGGCATTCTCCACCCCAGTGGAGAAAAGTGCACATGAAAGTGAAAATACGTATATGCACGCACATGCCCCCCCCCCCACACACAGCCATGTCCCTACACTGGTTCAAAAATTTTTAGTAAATGATAATCAGGTCAGATCTGTAGGCATCACCCTTGGCTCCTTTTTCCTTTACACTCTATTTGGTATCCACTAACAGTATCTGTGGGTCTATTATCTCTTTCTTTTACTTTTAGGATGTAGTTCCTGTAGGGGCATGATTCTCAGCTGTCTTGGTTCTCAACATTACTCTCATTACCTAAAATAGTACCTGTGTGAGATAATAGAAAATATATACATATTGGTCTCCGCCCCTAACTCCTGGCACAGAGCTCCAAAAACCCTTTATAATTTCCCTGTTTGATGGTACAAGTACCAGGAGCATTTCCTGCTCTACTCTTTGGTCTTTGACCCCATCCCAGGTGCAGATCTCCTAAAATCCTTGTAAATGTCCTAATGGGTGATGAAGTTGTCTTCTGTGTGTTAAGGAGGTGACTTTTGGAAAGCACCTGAAGATGGGCCTGGTTGCCAGTGGAACCAACCTCGCAACTTTCAGTCCAACCCCATGACCTCTGGGTTGAATCAATGGCCAATAATAGCTAAGCAATGAAACCTCCATAAAACCCTCCAAAAACTGATTTTGAAGGACTTCTTGGTTTGTGACGATGGAAAAATGCTGGAAGAGTGGCACTCACAGAGGTTATGGGACCTCTGAAACCCCCCTCCCACACAGCCCGTCCTACGCATCTCTTCCATCTGGATGTTCATCGGTATTCTTTTTCGTACCCTTTATAGTAAACCAGTAAATGTGAGAAAAATGTTGTCCTGAGTTATCTGAGCCACTGTAGCAAATTAATCAAACCCAGGGTGGGAGGCGTGGTCATTGGAACCTCTGACCTGTATAGCTGGCAGGTCAGGAGCACAGGGGACCATCTGGGTTTGGGACTAGCATCTGAAGCAGGGGGAGAGGCGTTCTCGTAGGACTGAGCTCTTAACCTGTGGGAGCTGATACTGTTTCCAGGTAGATCGTGTCGGAATTGAGTTACACTCTAAAACACTCAGCTGGTCTCATGGTCTCATGGGGTGGGTAAGACCTCCACACGTACGGTGACTGGAAGTGCGAGAAGTGACGTGTAAGAGAGGCGTTCTGTGGGATGAGTGAGGAGACACACAGAAGAGAAAAAGTGATGGGTAGAAAACTGAATTTTTCCAGTGAATCCTGGCCTGGAATGACTGTTCAATAAACCCTGAGTGAATGGGTTGAAAGGCGTTACTAAGTTTTTTTCATGTGTTTTCTTTGCTCGTAGGGCAGTGCAACTTGCATCTTATTTAAAGATCAACATTAGTAAAAAAAATAATAATAATAAAAAATAAAAAAAATTTAAAAAGATCAACATTAGTAACAAAATACAAATATTTAATTTAGTGCTTTATTTTAATTTTACTACATGCAGAAAGGAAAGAACAGCTTTTTCAAAATGGAGAATAAAAAAAAAAAAGTTTAACCCCCTCTTCCCCACATACATATCGGCACTGCTTAGGATAGTTCTCAGAGTTTTGGCTTTTATTTTGTCAAAAGTAAGATAAAGATTCTCAGTAATAAATGTTGGATTGGGATTTTTATCTTACCCAAGCTGAGATTTAGAGCATGAAATAATTATAAACACATTTTAGAGACATCTTGCTAGCGATCCTTCTTTAGCACATGGACCTAAAAGTTTCCCAACAGGCATGTCTTGAGAATGTAATTAAGAGAGTATCTACGGGTAGAAGTGACTCCTCCAATAAAATGAGTCTTTGTTCCCTTGGCCATATGCTCCCACAGCCAGGTAACTTCAGGAAACTGAAGATGGCACAAGTTTAGTGTAAATACCAGGGATGAGATGAGCAAGATAAGACATTTTCCTTTTCAAGGATATCAGCTCTGCCCCCTTGCTTTGCAGAAGCACAGGGTCCCTCCTGCCACGGCTGCGGATGCTAAGGGAGGAGTGTAGTTTGGAGGAGAGAGGGGCTGAGCCTGGCACGGCCTAGCACCATCTGCTCGCTCTTGGATCCCACAGATGTTCTATACCAAAAAACTGTGTATGTTAAGGATTGACATGCTCGGTGGGCACTCAGAACCCCACCCAGGGGAACGTCTCTGTGGGTAGGCTGTGGCGGGGTGACAGGGGAGGCGGCCCCCGGCGGGGCCGGATGCAGGGGAGACTGTGGGAGAAAAGGAGTCCCCTGCTTCCTTGAACAGGCCACTTTGCCAAAGAATGCATCTGAGTGACTGGAGCTAAGAAGCAAATTGTACACCATGGAGAGAGTAAAGTATGGTGGATTGAGCATTGGACAATGAGTCCAAAAGATTTGGCCACTGTTCCTGGCTCTGTCACTGGCTCCTTTTGTGACCTTGAGGAGGTCACACAACTTCGCCGTGCGTTTGATTTTTCTCTTTCTAAAAGCCACCGGTCTCTCTTTCTCCTTCTGTATTCTTCAAAAGGGTTTTTTTTTTTTTCTTTTTTCTCTTTTTTTTTTTTCCTGTATCTGTTTGACTTTCAGATATGTAAACTCTTCCAGAATGTCTTGGGGGTTTGATAAGCCCCATGTATTACCATAAGAAATATATTTAAATAGCTAGCTTCACAATTATGTTAAAACGGGTTTTAATGTACTCTCTCTTTAAAAGAAATATAGCAAACCGTCTATCACGTTTTGATAATACGAAATGGTGGGGTCTTTGGCGCCCTCAAATATAAATACATAGACACAATGAAAAATAATTTACTAAGTATCTCTTATCTTCATTATAAATAGATTATTGTTACTAGTTAGTCATCATTTCTTGATTTTTAGTATTTACAAAAATGCCGTGAAGTATAAAGAAAGCCACCAGTATAGTCTGTTCTCTCAACTGGTTATATCTGGGTCCCGTGTCAACACGTGGACTAACCTGGTCACCCCTGGCCATTCAGTTTACCTTTTCTTACACGTGTACAACAGCACCCTATTTATAGACTTGGTTGTGCTGCAAGAGGTAAAGGGTGGTGCAGATTTGAGGAACCTGACCATGACTTGCCTGGAATTGTGAGGCATGAAATGAGGTTCCCACCGGGAGCCCTTCCTGCATCATTCGGGTGAGTCATGCATGGAATGGATCAACATCTCCAGTAGAGACGCGGTGTAGGCGAGAGTGACCTAGATGCCCACTCCAGCGGAGGCCAGGCATCCGAGTGACTGGTTGGTTAGTGTGTAGGGCATTAATTAGGTAGGAAAGCAATAGGAAGTGTCCTGGGAGGGAGAATTGCCAAAGTGTAAGAACATGCATTTTTAAAACGGAGTCTAAATCCTGACTGCATCATATAGTCGTTGTGTGATATTGGCCATTTAACTAACGTCTCTCTGTGCTTTGCCTTCTGCTTGGTAAAATGGGAATGCATAGTATCCCAGCCCCGTAGAGCTTTTCGTGGCGACTGAATGAGAAAAATGCACGAAAGTGTTTAGCACGTGTTACCTGAGGATTAGCTTCGTGGTGCTTGTTAGGTTGCTGATTCCTCTCCTGACTCCCCTGTAAGATCGGCTAAGAGGACTCATCGATGAAGCACCTGTTGCAATGTCTCAGGACGGGTTCCCACAAAAGTAAATGCTGAGATACAGGATACAGATTGAGCGTAAACCCATTGATTTGGTAAATGATCCCTGAAACACCAGTGGAAGGGGAGAAATCAGACAGGGGAGGGAAGGGAGGCAGAGAGGAGTTATGTTAACGAGCAGGCTACCTTTGAGGGCAACTGAGGCTCATTCCCATTACTGGTCTCTGGTGGATCTTATGGCCTGCTCCTCAGAGGTATCCTTCCCAAGGACCTGCAGGTCCTCTTCTCTCAGTGGAGGAGGGCTCACCGCCGGGATATTCACTTCCAGGACATCCATCCTGCTCAGTTTTGTCAGGAGGAGATCGCAGGAGGCCACCTTGCCAAGCACGGAGGTGCAAATGCTGAGGAGACGCACCCCAAACGCCATACCCTGCCCTGCTGAGGCTGGCACATATTCCAGATCGAGGTTGTGTTAATTAATTCAATAGGGGGGATCCTTCTACAATAGATATATATGACAAATCACCATGCTGTACACTTAAAATATCTTACAAATTTGTCAGCAAATAAAGCTGAAAAAAATAATTTAGAAAATAGACAATAAGATAAAATCTCATTTAAATTTTTAAATAGACTGCATTTTTTAGAGCAGTTTTAGGTTCACAGCAAAATTGCATGGAAGGCACACAGCTCTCCCACATCCCCGGCCCGCACTCATCCCCCCCTCCGCTCCCGTGAAGTGGTACATGTGTTATGATTGATGAACCTACGATGGCACATCAATATCAAGCACAGACTGTAGCTAACATTAGGGGTCCCACTTGGCATCATATATTCTATGAGCTTCAAAAAAATGATTGTGGGGTTCAGGGCAGGATGTCCCCAAATACGCCACTTTCATGTATGGACTATTTTGGATTACACTTACATAAGGAATAGCTGGTACAAGAACACTCCGATCTCCTTTGTCCCCCTAAAGGCGGGAAATAAATCTCCCACGTGAAATTACCCTCCCTGTACCAGGAGGAAAGGAGACGTCCTTACTACCAGAGGCAGGAATTCAAGGCCAAGAAGGCTGCATAAACAAACCTTGTTACCTTTTATTTATTTATTTATTTATTTATTTATTTATTTATTTATCTATTTATTTTTGTTGTCACCTCTTTATTAATTCACTATCCCAAGTGCAAACTTCTTTGTCATGTCAAGTTTCGTGAATCTCTTGTCTCGTCGTCTACAGGGTATTGAGCTGCGTGGTTTGGTCACTCCTCTGAGTTTCATAATTCTGTGAGCCCCCTTACATAGAAATTAAATTTGTGTCTCCTGGTAATCTGTCTAATGTCAATTAATTATCACACCAGCCAAGGAACTTAGAATGGAAGAAAAAAATACTTTTCTGCCCCTACTAGGTTATGTATCCGGAATTATCGTACCATACAGAACAGTTGCACTAGCCTAAGAATTCTGTGCGCTCTGGTTTTCATTCTTCTTCCTCCCCCAGCCCCTTGACAACCACTGATTTTTTTTTTTTTTTACGGTTTCCTTTGTTTTACCTTTTCCAGCATGTCATATAGTTGGAATCATAAAATATAGCCTTTTGAGATTGGCTTCTTTCACTTAGGAGTACGCATTTAAGTTTCTTCCTTGTTTTTTCAGGGCTTGACAGCTCATTTCTTTTTAGCACTGAAAAATATTCCTTGCCTGGATACCACAGTTTATTTATCCATTCACCTACTAAAGGACATCTTGGTTGCCTCCAAGTTTTGGCAATCATGAACAAAGCTGCTATAAACATTCATGTGCAGGGTTCTGTTTAGACATAAGTTTTCGACTTTTTGGGTAAATACCGAGGAACACAATTGCTGGATCATATGGTAAGAGTATGTTACATTTTGTAAAGACATCACCAAATTGTCTTCCAGAGTGGCCGTGCCATTTTGCACCCCCACTAGCAACAAATGAGAAATCCTGTTGCTCCACATTCTTGCCAGCATTTGGTGCTGTCAGTATTCTGGATTTTCTTTATTCTGCTAGAGGAGTAGCACCTTTGAATTGTTCTTTTAATTTGCATTTCCCTGAGGACGGATGATGTGGAACATCTTTTCATATGCATATTTGCCATCTGTGTATCTTTGGTGAGGTATCTGTTAAGGTCTTTGGCCCGCTTTTTTTTTTTTTAATTGGGTTGCTTTCTTATTGTTGAATCAAAGAGTCCTTTGTATATTTTGAGTTAACAACCCTTTATCAGATATGGCTTTTGCAAATATTGTCTTTTGGTCATTTAATTTTTACAGTAATCCTGATGTAGGTTTTGAATATAAGAGATTCGGGGGAGTCCGGAGCTGATGGCCAAGGAAGAATTCTTGAGACATTTTCCTGGCAAAATGGTGGTTTTAGTAAAAAGCATGGGGACCGTGAGCAGAAAGAGCTGCTGCCACCTGCTGCCCACTCCATTGTGAGGGGCAACCGATTACATATTTGGGGTTGGGGAAAGTGTAGATAAAGGAAGTTCCAAAAGGACTTTCATATGCTAAAGAAGACCTACAGGATACCGGAGGCCTTGCTATTTTCAAACTAAGGTTGTTTTTGCCTCTAGCAAGGTTTGTCAATGTGCTGCAGGTTACATGGACGTTTAATTTTATCTAAGTTTCCTTCTGCTTTTGGTCCCCAAGTCGATCCTATGAAGTAGATCTCTAACATTGTCCACTGCATCTGGGTAAGAGAAAGGCAGCCCAGAGATTTGTTTCGAGGTACTTTTTCTCAAGGTCCTGAAGCTAAAAAGTGACAGAATTGGGACTTGAATCCCTGTCTGTCTATACCCTGGAGTGAAACCTGTTTCCCAGCTTCTATTCTAGATTTATTTTTAATATCTCTCTAAGAATAAATACAATTAAACATAATTACTCTTTAAAATGATCTTTACTCATTTTCAATATGTGAGAATCTGCCTCTTGATAAAAATATACTTTAAAATATATAATACATAATCAAATATATACATTTAAAAAAAAAACAAGCTTTTTTAAAGTCTTAGAAGGAGGAAATAAGAACAAATAGAATCTATGAACTGAATGTCCTGAGAATGCAAGAACACAATTTTATGTGCTGATAGCAATTAAAAGAGGCTAACGGAATGACATTTAAATGCAAAATCACATTTTAATATGACTGGAGGGGCATCTGTGTGCAGTTGGTGAATGGGAGCCAATGGTGATTAATAGATGGTGCCATGATCCTTGAACGTATGGTCCCACTTCAATATAGCAAACATCAAGGTTCAATATCAGCTTTATTTGCTTGTTTAAAAAAAAACTAATTAAATTCACAGCATAAAGCCGCTTAGTATTAGAGCCCAAGATGTTTAAGAAAATATAGTGGTGGAGGTGAGGCACAGCCACTGTGTGCTCTACAGCTCTCATTCAATCTGGAAAACAAATAGAAGGACAGTGTGTCTATGGATATGGGAGGATCTGTTGAATATATAAAAATAGAAAAAAAAAAAAAAAAACAAGAAGACTTCTTTCTACAGAATTTTGTTGGCCAGCATGGTCAGGTACGAGAATTATAGACTACAGTGTGGACCTTCAACGACTTATGTAGCATCTGCAAAAAATGACTGAGGATAATTCTTATATCAGGGCTGTTCGGGGACCCTATCAGGCAGAGGATATAGGTAGGCAATCATATATCCTCCTTCGCATGAGACAGTCCTGGAGTAATTATAAATTGTGTGCCCTTTCACTTTTATGAGTGTCCCAGTTAGAATTACAATTAAAAGGTCACCCAACATAAAAAGAACATAGAACAGTGCCTGGAGCAAATTAACAATGGATGTTAGCTTGTTTTTATTAAAGTTATTTATATTATTATTATTATTATTCTATATTAATGCTATGACTTTTATATACTATATATTTTCCACATACCCTAGAGGTTAAATAAAACTGATACTTTTTACCTTTTTAAATTAATTCACAATTTACAGGGTCTTGAAATTGGGGATGAAATATGTTTCTATTAAGATGTGCTGCGTTGACCCTGTGGTTTGATGTCTGATAGAGGAACCGTGCATTTACACAATTAGAGTTCAGAATCTAGTTGGTGCTTTGTGAGCTGGACTCCAGGGCAGACATAACTGGGGAGTCGCTAAAACTTGTGATTGAAGTCTGTCATCCGCCTTTCTTCTTTTTGGTTTTACATTAATGTTGTGGTTTCTGGGATACATATAATCCCATTCCACTCAAAACATATTTATTTTTGGCATTGTGTTGCTAAAATGAGATTTAAGGGAGGGATAGAGATATCCAATCTCTATGAATAGTTCGATTAAACCACTTAATGTTATATGAAAATTGTATGCTTAAAGCATAGATAAGTCTCAAGAAACTATGAGGTCCTCAATGGTTAGTTTTGGTCCTACAAGGCAGTTGGTATATTGCACATGCAAACACATACATACACAATCTCACACACACACACCATTCCACATGCCACTTGGAAAAAAAAAAACTGAATATATCTTTGAAAAGCCAATAAAACTTGAGCTGGAGGCAAGTGACTGAAATCAAAATAGGAAATAGCCTCTTACCTGTGAATTGAGAAAAAAAAAAGTCTTGCAACTAAGGTGGTCCAAATAACCTTTTTTGGGAGCATTGTGAGATAAATAAAATAACAGCAATAATAATTATAGAGACTTTTTTATTTTTTTATTTTTTTTAGTTTTTATTATAGAGACTTTAATAAAATATTTCAGCTGTCACACAACCAAAGTCTATATAAACATCTATATCTATCTATCATCTATCTATCTATCATCTATCTATCATCTATCTATTATCTATCTATCATCTATCTATCTATCTATCTTCTATCTATCTATCTATCTATCATCTATCTATCTATCTATCATCTATCTATCTATCATCTATCTATTTTTATATGGACTCACTGTAGTGTTACAGTAGATTAATAGAATCTGCAAATTCTTGGGTTCTCTGCTTATTGGCAGCTGTATCCTTATTCTCTTCCCCCTTCAATCTGGACTAAAGGAAATTCAGATGATTCTATGCAAAGTTAAGACTTGCATCGATGGCTTTGCAAACTGGTGGCAGCAGGTAAAAGCTCAAAGGGCTTGAAAGAAGCAATGAATGAGGGCTAGAAGAAGAGTGAAGATACTGTCATACCAGGTGTTCTATGTTCCTTCCATTTTAACTTTTGGGATTAGGAATGTCTATTGAAAGTTTGTATTTATCCTTTATATGTCCTATATATCCATCCTTTATTGTATCTGCCTCACCACTTCATGTTGGGAATTTAAAGGACAAATAATTATTTCAATGGTCTACAGGTCATAGCCAAGGAGTTGCACTTGAGGTACTTCAATCCAGGTTGGACCTTATTTAGATAATCATATCCTGGGCCTTGAGCCTGAGTTGATAGTATAGAGATGGTAATTTGGGGGTCCTTGGAAGGAGTAAACACATTTTCCAAGTGGTTGAAATATAAATAATTTGTGGTCACTTGGAGGATTGTAATGAGTTAAAAATGTGTTTTTTTGTTTTGTTTTGTTTTGTTTTGTTTTGTTTTGTTTTGTTTGTTTTTTTTGGTTTTTTTTTTTTTTTTTTTTTGCTAATCTTCCCATTGACTTGGGGCTCTAATACTTCTACCTTTAAATTGGAGCCAGCCCTGTAACTTTTTTTTTTTTTTTTTTACCAGTAAAACATTGTGAAGTGAAATTCTGGGATATCTTAGGTTAGATTGTAAGAAGCCTTGTGGTTTTTTAACCAGGTCTCCTCAAACATTGTACTTTTTATGCTAAATAGACCTGAGGTTATATATAGCCCAGGTGCATAAAGATCTCCAGTGATCTCTGCCAAAGTGCTAAGTTTGTGAGTGAAGTAGTCTTGGACTCTCTTGACCATTTATCTACTAGCCCTAAGTAATCCTGGTTGATGGCATGAGAAGTGAAAGAATCACTTTCTTGGATCCTGAATGCATTCTTGATATTTTAGATATAATGATATGATTATTGTTTTAATCCATCAAGCTTTAGAGCTGTCTATTATACTGTACTAGGTAATAGGAATAATCAGCAATTTTCCATTCTTTGTTGCCATCTCCTTTAGATGGTTGGGAGACAGCAAAGACTGCCTGAAATCTGTTGAGGGCAGGAGTACGATACTACAGAGGTACAAGTGTGTGTGTGTGTGTGTGTGTGTGTGTGTGTGTGTGGCATGAGGCACTGTATTTTGGACAAAATCAGAATTTTTAAAGATGTTAAGAAATAGAATAGTGGGGGAATTGGAAGCCAGATTGATCTAGATTTAGATCTCATTTCTACCACTGATCAACTTTGCCCATTAGCTTAATCATTAAAGCTGGATCTCATAGCAAGACTGAATGTGACCCTGTGTGCATCCTCCTCACATGAAAAAGTCTTTATCGTTATATGAACTGAGAACATGGGTTTACTCAAATAAGGATCACTATAGTGGTTCTGTAGCAGAAAGAGAAAAAAAGTGGAGGGCATGTATTTATTTTTAACTCTTGGTCTGTTCTTTTTTTTTTTTTAATTTATTTTTTTTTTCGTTTAGTACTTTTATTTTTTTTTTATTTATTTTTTTTAAATTAATTTTTATTGGTGTTCAATTTACCAACATACAGAAAAACACCCAGTGCTCATCCCGTCAAGTGTCCACCTCAGTGCCCGTCACCCATTCCCCTCCAACACCCGCCCTCCTCCCCCCTTCCACCACCCCTAGTTCGTTTCCCCGAGTTAGGAGTCTTTATGTTCTGTCTCCCTTCCTGATATTTCCCAACATTTCTTCTCCCTTCCTTTATATTCCCTTTCACTATTGGTCTGTTCTTTTTACTCACTTGTGTTTATTTTTTTAAGCTTTTACTTAAATTCCAATTAGTCAACATACAGTGTAACATTAGTTCCAGGTATACAATTTAGTGATTTGACACATACAACACTTGGTGCTCATCACAAGTGCAGTTTTTAATCCCCATCACATATTCAACCCATCCTCCTGTCCACCTCCCCTATAAGTTAAGGGTCTGTTTCTTGGTCTGCCTCTCTCTCTTTTTCCCCTATGCTTGCTTTGTTTCTTAAATTTCACATATGAGTGTAATCATATGGTATTTGTCTTTCTCTTACTGATGTATTTCACTGAGCTTAATACTCTCTAGCTCCATCCATATATTTGCAAATTGCAAGATTTCATTCTTTTTCATGGATGAGTAATATCTCATTATGCACACACACACACACACACACACACACCACTTCTTCTTTATCCATCCATCAATCAATGAACATTCGGGCTGTTTCTGTAATTTTGTTATTGTAGGTAATGCTACTATAAAAAATAGACACACAGATCAATGGAACAGAATAGAGAACCCAGAAATGAACCCACAACTACTACATGTTCAATTAATCTTCACAAGAGCAGGAAACATTTCCAATGGGGAAAAAAAGGAGTCTTTTCAACAAAGAGTGTTGGGGAAACTGGACAGAAACATGCAAAAGAATGAAACTAGACCACTTTCTTCCTAGACACAAAAAAAAACTCAAAATGGATTAAATACCTAATGTGAGACAGGAAACTATTAAAATCCTAGAGGAGAGTACTGACATTTACCTCTTTGACACTGGCCATAGCAACTTCTTACTAGGTATGTCTCCTGAGTCAGGGGAAACAAAAGAAAAAATAAACTATTGGGTCTTCATCAAAATAAAAAGCTTCTGCACAGTGAAGGAAACAAGCGGCAAAACAAAGGCAACCTACAGAATGGGAGAAGATATTTGCAAATGACATACCTGATAAAGGGTTAGTATTCAAAATCTATAAAGAACTAATCAAATTCAACACACACCAAAAAACAGGTAATCCAATTAAGTGGGAAGAAGACATAAATAGACACTTTTCCAAAGAAGACCTCCAGATGGCCAACGGACACATGAAAAGATGCTCAACATCATTCATCATCAGGGAAATACAAATTAAACTACAAAGAGAGATCACCTCACACCTCTCAGAATGGCTAAAATCAACAACACAAGAAACAACAGGTCTTGGCGAGGATGTGGAGAAAGGGGAGCCCTCATTAACTGTTGCTGGGAATGCAAACTAGTGCATTCTGGAAAACAGTGTGGGAGTTCCTCAAAAATGTTAAAAATAGAATGACCTTGGAATCCAGCAATTATACTACAAGATATTTACCCAAAGAATACAAAAGTACTAGTTTGGAGCTATAGCTGCACCCTGATATTTATAGAAATGCTATTTACTTACTTGTATTTAGAACCATTTGCCAAATATCAAAAGGTGTCTTGAGGCCAAAGGTAATTGGGATCCCTTGGTCCTGTGAGGTTTACATATGTCCTCATATCATGTTTAGAATTGATAATAATAATAAAAAAAAACAATTGATGGTCAGCGTGGTCACCTTGCTGACAAGATAACAGTCTCTGGTCTAGCAGAGATAGTGGTCTCTGAGACTGCACCTTCCAGATGAGTTCACGTCTTCCAGACTCCCTTTACCCTGCTCTTCTTTCCAAGCAACTTCTCAATCCTTGCCAACATAGGAGTGGGTGGGCTTATAGTGCAGATTTTGAGATGAGTTGCAGAGGATCCACCTCTGAGCTATAGCCTCGTGTCCAGCTTCACCAGTGCAGGTAATGCCCTCACTTCCCAGTAGTCCTGAGAATCACCTGGGCTGCATTAGCTTAATCAGGTTACCATGTGTGACCACAAAATTACTTTTGGGTTTTGATATTCCTTTTCTCAGTAATGTTTTAAATTCTATATATCTCACAAATTTTTTTTTAAAGATTACTCATTTATTTGAGAGAAAGAGAAAGAGAGAGAGAGAAAGTGAGCAGAGGGAGGGGCAGAGGGAATCTCAAGTGTAATCTCAAGCAGACTCCGTGCTGAGCTCAGAGCCTGGCGTCAGGCTCTATGATCTGACCCTGAGATCATGACCTGAGCCTAAATGGTCGCTTAATGGTCTAAGCCACCCGGACACCCCTCTATCTCACAAAATTCTTAGGAGAATTAAATACGTCCTGGAGAAGGCAGTTACTGCCATGTCAGGCATATGCATTGCATATTCTGAGTTGGTCGCTTAATGGTCTAAGCCACCCGGACACCCCTCTATCTCACAAAATTCTTAGGAGAATTAAATACGTCCTGGAGAAGGCAGTTACTGCCATGTCAGGCATATGCATTGCATATTCTCAAGAAATTGGTCAAGTGTGGAACAGGGTTGGTAAAAGTATTTGTTGTGACAATGACAGTATGAATCATGGCAAACCGATAGCCTACTTGCTGTGTGCCAAGCGGCCTTCTAAGCCCCGCGTGTAGGTTGAGCCATTTAGACTTCATGATAATGCTGCCAACCAAGGTGGTCTTGTTATTATCTTCAGTTTAAGATAAGAAAACTGATGCATATATGAACTAAGTAACACGCCCAGTTGACACAACCACTGCTGTTACTGATGCTGGTAATTATGATGGAGGCGAAGGGGACAGGCAGTAAGGAGAAAATAGAAAAAGAGGGAGATGGAAAGATGGGAGAATGGGAGGGAGATAAGATACAATGAGGCCATTATCTGCAGTATTTCTAGAGTCAAGGAATAGACATTCCTCCTTTTGATATTTAGTGAGACTAGAAAAGACATAAAAGGCAATTTTAACTTCTAATTTGAAAGACAAAAATGAAAGACTACATGTACATTCATAAGGCCAAGGGTCTTGCTTTATAGATATCTATGCTCACGTTGCACTGATCTAATCAATTCATTTGGACAAACAGGAAATGTAACCAGGCAACCACGGGAAACCAAAAAGATCACAGTTAGGATTTGGTAAGAAGTGGAATGAATTTGAGTGTTCTTTACTGCTGGAGCTATAATTATAGGTTTTAACTACCTGCAGGAGGTTATGAAGGAAAAGGGAATGGAATAATTCAGCATGAGTCAAAAAAAAAATATATCATTGAGTGGGGTGCGAGAGAATGTTTATATAAGAAATAATCATTCTTATTAACTTTTATCCAAGGCAATTTCATAATTGATCTAAAAATGTAAGTGATAAAATAATGTTTGCACTTCTCCTAGAAGGAAGATTCTCTTTAAGAACAGTGATATCTATAATTTGTCATGAAAAACACTTTTCCCCTGCCTTCATCCTCTCTCTGCACCACTTCAAAGGAAATCAAGCACTTATAGGCATTTCAAGAGATATTTGTGTCTGTTAGAACAGCATCTCCTAAAATTAAGTCAGCAGGTTAATTATATCAGAATCACATTATAAATAAGGATTCTTGGACTCCAGCAAAGATGTGCTTTAACATCTCTGATTGTGGGTCCCAGGAATCTTGCATTTTTAATAAGCAACCTAGGTGATTTTATTTCATTCCGTAAAGTATGAGAATAAAATTAATTTAAGAAATTTTTATGGAACAATCAAAAACTTCTTTGAGTGCAGCTCTCTGAGCGTAATTTGGGGTTGCTAAATAGTTTATCCCCATGAACTGAAATTATTCTCTTAGAAACATTGTCTTTTTTTTTTTTTTTTTAAGGAGAAGCAGACTCCATGCAGGGAGCCTGATGTGGGACTGGATCCTGGGACTCCAGGATCATGCCCTGGGCTGAAGGCAGACGCTAAACCGCTGAGCCACCCAGGTGTCCCAAAACATTGTCTTTCTAATACAAAGTAATCAGCTTTCTCAACCTCTTAGTCCTCAAGCAGATTCCCCAGTCAGGAGATTCCCAGACCCTGAGGTCGTGACCTGAACAGAAACCAAGAGCTGGATGCTTAACCAACTGAGCCACCCAGGCGCCCTTGGATCTACATATCTTTTGAAAACATTTTTTTCTCATTAAAAACAATTTATACATGTTGATGAAATTTAAAACAAAGTTTAACTTAATAAGGGATCCCTAAATTCAGATTTCTACATTTACTTAATCTCCTTTGTGGACAGAAACTCAAAGTCATTTTACTTTTTGAAAATAAATATGATTAGGCATCCAATTTACTTATTTGGTGATTTTGTGTGTGTGTGTGTGTGTGTGTGTGTGTGTGTGTGTGAGTGTATTACATTTGTGCATGCAATATATATCATTATTACTGGAAAATTTGAAAATGCAGCATTTTTAAAAACAGTGATATAAACAATTACTACGTTGGGTTATCCCAATAAGCATTTTATTACACATTATTGAAATATCTTTCTTCAGAAAAGTTCAAGAAAGTTTTGAACATTTTATAAAAAAAATAATAATAATTGGACACCTGAGTGGCTCAGTGGTTGAGCCTCTACCTTAGGTTCAGGTGGTGATCCTGGGATCCTGGGATCGAGTCCCACATCGGGCTCCCTTCATGGAGCCTGCTTCTCCCTCTGCCTGTGTCTCTGCCTTTCCCTATGAATAAATAAAATATTTTTTAAAAATAATAATAATACACATATATATTTGAGTAAACAGAATTTTGCTTAATTTAAATTCAATTACCCAATATATAGTACATCATTATTAAATAGAATTTTTAAAGAACCAAATCTTCAAGTCATATCTAAGCTCTGAGGTGTGGGATATCTCCTATTAGAAATTCTATTTATCAATGACTAAATGAGAGAATATTCACAAGAACATATAAGCAAATTTTGTGATTTTTTTACACTAAGAATTTTAAGACAAAGTGATTCTATACCCGGGATCCCTGGGTGGCGCAGCGGTTTGGCGCCTGCCTTTGGCCCAGGGTGCGATCCTGGAGACCTGGGATCGAATCCCACATCGGGCTCCCGGTGCATGGAGCCTGCTTCTCCCTCCGCCTGTGTCTCTGCCTCTCTCTCTCTCTCTATGACTATCATAAATAAATAAAAAAAAATTTAAAAAAGTCTTTAAAAAAGTGATTCTATACCCAATTTTTACTAAATATATTTCATGCAAGAAGTATACAATCTGACCCTAGGCGACAAAATTGTATGTATGTGTATAAATGTGTGAGTATGTGTGTGTTAGTGATTCGGTCTACTGAGCTTAGAATGCTTCACTATGAATCATTTGCTACCATTTTTTACTAGGGGGTCATGTGAATAAGTTCAAGCCTATAAAAGTCTGACCAATGAGCCCAAATCCTCCCTTTCCAGCTGATGCCAACTTTTAAAGAATTAGGCCAGTATCACTGTATATGACCTATTCTTTTCCTCCAGGCCCTGTTAGCTTTTTCTCCACAATAATTTTTCAAAACAAACACTAAAAATCTACTCGCTCTCATTTAAGACAAGTGTTATAAAATTTATTACTTTAAAAAATAAATGTAATTTTTATTTTGAAAAAAAAAATTACAAAAAGGATGACTGTGTATTGAAACTCCACACACCTATTACTCAGTTTTGACGATTATGCAAGCATTGCTTCATATGTTTAAACTATTCTCCTTTGCTCTCCGATTTAAAAAAAAAATTCCTTTAAACATTTGAAAATGTAGCACCAGCACCATAGCATCTAACTCCTACTCAGCCACATTGCATATCTATCTTCTATCATCATCTATCTATTTCAATGTATTTGACTTATTATGTATATAATACAAACTTAAAAAGACTTTTTCTTACTAACCAATGTCATTACCACAACTAATATACTTAATAACAATTAAAAATTCTATTCTTGGAAGTTTTTGGCTCAATGAGATACTCGCATTAACGTGACCTAAGTAGTCATCTTTCGCGTGGACAGGTATGGGAAATGAACAGAGCCTCCCAGCAAGGAAGAAACCCGTATGTTTCTTCAACAGGTATCCTCGCATTTGTCCATATAACGGACCAGGGGCGATCTCTGTGTTTCTATGGAAGTGTCATCTAAGGTATAAGAGCATGAGATCCTACAGGTAGAGGCTGGAGCCATCCTAGCTTAGAAACTTCATAGTCCAAGGAATTCCAAGTTACGGGAGACTCTTCACTCCAGCAAGACCAAGGCTCTGGTTGCCCCATATTTATGGTTCATTCCTAGACCTCCTCAATCAGAGGCAATCTACCAGTGTCAGGGTGACTTTGCTAAGCAATATTGCCAGAACAGCGGACATTTCATTTTTACTGGGCTTCTGGGAGAGTCGAGCTAGAAGCATCTTGAGCCAAGGTCAATTTTTCATGTAAAAGGGGAAAAGGATTTGTTGACCCTTTACTCGGAGTTCACCTACAAACACTTATTCCTTTGGCATAAAAAAGCAAGTCAATACACAATTGACCACCAGGATTGAAACTATCAAACGTATATTAGTTTTCCTCCATTCTCAAATCAATTAGACTTTATGGGGGGGGGGGGGATAATTAATGTTACAGGGTCTTTTATATCCTAAGGATCACGAGGCAGATTTACATTAAAAAATCACACTAAATGAAAGTAGAGAACACAAAAAAGCAGAAAGCAGGGCATCTTTTGTTGTATCCCCTTTAACCAGAGTGTCTTTCAAATATTACATCAGCCAATGTGGTATTTCATTAAATCTGAAGGCACAGTTACAGCCCTGTCAAAAAAGAACAGTATTATTATTATTCTAGTTTCATATTTAAAACGCAAACTGCAATCCCAAACTTTATGTTGGGTACAGGGCTAAATCTGTGTTTAATTTCAATATTTAGGAATTACTCTATAGGTGCAGCCTTAGCACTCCTAAATTTAGCAGAGAAATTCCCATGCAGCTGCGGAAAGGCCTCCGTATTACTGCCACTGTCATCCTAAGACGTTGTTCAGGGCGTGTTTGGGACACACCCCGCACATGGGGATAGGATAGTCCAGAAAGATGTCTCTTTGTAGTACTAGAATTTTGGCAAGTTGCTGCTGATGCCAATAAAGCCACTCTAGATGCCAGGCCATTCTGTAGTCTTCCTCGCATCGTGTCCTGGCACACAGCATTTTTCTCACTTCTTGTCTCCAGCACGGTGAGGCTCAGAGGCGTTTTCCAATAAAGTGGAGCCTCAGGGCAACTGCATCCAACACACTAACCCCAGCCTCTTGAACTGTCTGCAGTCACAGTCACAGACAAGGGGTCTGCAAGTTTGAGTACCCACTCTGGCCTCTCAGTTCATGATTTGACCTGTTTCTACTGGAATCTCCACAAATGGCATTGAGACACTTGTGTCCATGCAGAATCACGCCAGCGAGCCACACTGCAGTTGGATTTCTGGCCAGGTCAGTATCAGGGCTGATGGGGGCACTGGGCAGTATTTCTTCTCAGTATAAGTTTGCTTTACCCAGGTCTTCCTTCAGCCCCCAAAATGGAAATATCTATCCCTTGTCACCTGCTACAGAATTTAGGTGGATTGATCCCCAACTGAGGCATTAATATCTTATTATCATAAAGTTCCCAATTTACTTTTTTCTATTTACACTGCCTCAACCAAATATGGTTGATTATCCAAAAGTCTAGACCACTGCTGACATTTTTTTTTTTTTTTTTTTTACAGGATTAACTCCAGGTGGCCATAGGCTCAACTACATAATCAAACTCACAAGATCCAAATAGACCACTTTTGGCAGAAGCTTCCCTCAGAAGGGCACGTGGAGGGAAACCGTGTGATAGTCATGGAGCCCAAGCAGCAGGGTGGGATAAGGGCAGTATCCTCAGTGGTTGTTCGCAGGAGTAAAGCCATTTTCTGCCTCCAGCCACGTAACAGCACAGGTGAAAGAGGACAAATCACATCAATTAAAGCAGAACCTACAGGCCTAGAGATTCTTTGTTCCAAAGACGAGACAAATCTGTAACATTTGTGTGTGCACACCCGTAATGGGCCCTGAAAAAGTACACACCCAGTGGCAAGAGTACTCTCACTGATCAAGACCGAAGTGTCTCTCCAGGTACTTGGCATTCACTCACGTCTTCTCAGTCCAGGTGAAGACTCTCTACCATGGGTAATTTTTAGCATAAACAGTGTTGCCTGAAAACATACCTGACATTTTATCTTTATTAGACCTTCAGGGAAATATAAGTAGAAGCATCTTAACTAAGTGCCATTTTTTTTTGTCATGTAAAAGAAGATCAATTTTGTAAACTAATTACACAAAGCAATTTATTTATATTTTAAATTTTGTATCCAGCCCATAACTTTTTTTTTTTTTCTGTTTGTTTCAGTAAGACAAGTAAAAGGAAATTTCTTATAGCCAGAATTGCAAGCTCCATAAATTGTTGTGGTCTCCCAAGAACTCCTGTAACTCTCGCTTCTACTTATTCGTTGGAAGCCCACCATCTTACCAAGACAGGGATGATGACAGCCAGAGTTGTCCTGATGAGATGACCCAGAGCCCAAGAATAACCCTCTAGCCTTCAACTTATTTTACTAGTATTACAGAATTGAAATACCGCCACTTAACATGGCCACTGATAACAACCTCATTTGTCAATCCACACATTTAATATAGTTGACACTCTATAATGTTTAGAAAGCAGTGATGCTTTTAGTGAAGTTGGCTATTCATTGCATTTTTGACGGTAAGTATAATCGAGGAATTCTTAAAGTATCTGTGTTTTGTGTGTATATGTGTGTGTGGGTTTGGTGGGTGCTAGAAATAAAGGTGGCCAAGAAAGACAGTCTCATGCCCTCTGGCATGTAGAATTAAATGAGGCAATGCAAATGTAATTGGCATTCTACAGTGAGATCCAGGGTGCTGCTGGTTGAGGGCAACATATACACTGAGTGAAAATCAGAGATTTGAGGTCCCTCCCTCCTTTTAAAATAAGTTTACTTTCTTTCTTTACCTAATCATTCTTAGACTTCCTTAACAGCAATCTAAAAGGTAAAACCCAGGATTATATTAGATTGCTTTTAGGTTATAAATATTCTCTCTGTGAGGCAAATATAAGGTCTGTTCTTAAAATCTGAAATCTGTCAACATAAACCAGTTAAATTTGACATATGATAAATTACTGATTTTTTAAAAAGATTTATTTACTTACTTTAGAGAGAGAGAGAGAGCATGAGCATGAGTGGGAAGGGCAGAGGGAGAGGATTCAGGAGAATCTCAAGCAGACTTCCTGCTCAGGGTGGATCCCAACATAGGCTTGGTCTCATGAACATGAGATCATAACCTGAGCAGAAACCAAGAGTTGGACATTTAACAAACTGAGCCACCTAATTGGCCCAATAAATTACTCACTTTTAATAACTAATGGCTGCTTCTTTTTTAATGAGTTGAAGAATATCTTCAGGTTTTGTTGCTTATTAAGAAGCATATTTTTCTAACATAAATAAATATATATATTATATATAGTCAAAGTAAATCAGAAGGATCTTTAGTCATCATTTTAGACTAGACTATTGTAAAACGTTTAAATATCTACATTAAAAATCTGAAATGTTTTCTTCTATTATATCTTTTAATATTTACTCTTCTTTCTTTCTTTCTTTCTTTCTTTCTTTCTTTCTTTCTTTCTTTCTTTCTTTCTTTCTACCAGATTTCATTTTTGAAAAAAACAAAAAAAACAAAAACAAGAAACAAACAAAAAAACATTTATCTCTGTGTTGGCTTTCTATTGCTTGACTTTATAGAAAAAAATGTACTCTTCTTTGATGATGTTCCTACATTAATTTTGGGAAACATTTCCTAGGTTATCCATTTTATACTTTGTGACTTCCATTTGGGTCTTAATTATGTCATTATTTTATCTGTCTCTCATCAAATTTTCTATTACCTCAAGTCTCTTTATAGTTTCTGTCTCCTCATTTTGTACTATTTCATTGTCCTTTCTTATTCTTTTTAACTTTGAGCTTCTTCATTGCCTTTTTATTTTAGCCTATCCTGCCCTTAGAGAATAGAACTAATCCTTTTCTACTCTTTTCTTTGCTTATCATGTTTGCCTCTGCACATTTGAGAATATTGTAAGTTCTCAAACTTGATTCTGGTCCTCTAGCCAAAGCCCTTTCAGAGATATAATATTTCTCTGAATCTCCCAATCATGCTTTTCCCCCTAATTCTGCACAACTGCTCGATTGAACCATGACAAGACCAGGATTGAGTGCTTTCAATTTGATGAGTGAATCACTGGTTTCTGTTCTTTTGGCAATTATTGAGACATTAGGTACCTGGTCTTCTATTACCTCTGGGCACCAGATTAATGTACAGTGTTTCTAATATAAGTGTCTTTTTTCTAGTAAGCTTTTTCCTAATATCACCTCCTTTGTTCTTTTGTTTTTACTATGAAGTTCCTCCATGGGCAACCTCATCCATTTTCATGGATTTCATTTCCACCTTCATGTTAATGGCTTCTAATCATCGTCTCTATTATTTTCTAAGACCATGAGTTCCTTGTTAAATATCTCTACAGTGATATTCTCAAAATAGACCCAACACAGTCTGAAATAGAACTATGGTCCCTTTTACAAATGATCCTATTTTCCAGTAAATTGTATCACATGATATTTAGATACAATTCACCTTTCCCTAATTAGGGTGCTTGCTACTTCTGTTAAAAACCATTCATTCACACATATGCTTATCAAGGGTCATAAAAAAACAAACTTGCACTTAAAATGATTTTTATTAGAAAAAATAAAGTGTTTTTTATTAAAAATGTAGAAGGTTATTGCTTAAAATATGTAAAAGTTTAATATGCTGTTAAATTTGTATTTGGTTCTAAAGAGAAGATTCAGTATAATTGGAGTGTCTTACCTAATTTTTTGAATGGTCTCCATAAGTATAAAAGAGATAAAGAAAGAAAATGAGTTTACTCTTTATCTAACTCTTTCATTTCCCTTCATCAGAGAAATTCCTGCCTCTACTCTGGCTCTGAGCCTGTGTTTTTTCTGTGATTTCCTTTTTCTTTCTTTTCCTGCAATTTCCACTGAGACGTTTAAGTGCAGACAAAGAAGAGCTGCATCTTTTGCCTCCTTAATATATATGTTTAATGACTTATGATAAAGTAATCATTGTACCTTAATAATCAAGAGACTTGAAAAGGGCAAATATCACTTAGTGTGCCCCTTAGTTCACACAATTAAAATGAAGACACGAAGGGCAGCTGGCTAGCTCAGTTGGTTGGGCATCTGCCTTTGGGCTAGGCCATGATCTCAGGGTCCTGGAATCAAGTCTTATGTGGGGCTCTCAGCACGGTGGAGAAGACTTCTTTTCCCTCTGTTCCTCCTCTCTCTCTCTTTCTCAAATACATAAATAAAATCTTTTTTAAAAATAAAAAATAAAATGAACAGAAGATATGTCATATCCATTGGGGTCTAAGAGAAGATTTAAAAAATGCTAAATTAAATGCCAAATTAAACCCAGAAGCCAAAGAGCTGCAGTCCTTCCTCAAGTAAAATGTTTATGTAAAGTTTTGATATTTGATTTTTTTAAAAAGATTTTATATATTTATTCATGAGAGACGCAGCGAGAGAGGCAGAGACACAGGCAGAAGGAGAAGCAGGCTCCATGCAGGGAGCCCCATGTGGGACTCGATCCTGGGTCACCAGGATAGGCCCTGGGCTGAAGGTGCCCCTAAGCCGCTGAGACACCTGGGCTGCCTGATATTTGTATATTAATCCTTGTCTTATAATAAACTCAAACTAATTTCAGAAGAATCATTTTATACATTGTTATACTTGTTAACTCAGTTAAATCTTCCCGAGCTTGGTAACTTCAAAGAGATAATTAGTTTCAAAATTATCAGATGAATTAGATCTAATTAGTGTTACTTCATAAGTAGTAACAATGAGGGAATTAATTGATCTTGGAGTGAAAGTTAGATGCATGATTTTTGCAGAACTTGAACAGCGTATTTTAAAACATGGACATATATAAAAATTTCATTATTCTTTTTTTGAGTTTACTCTAGTTGCTATAAAATTTTGCTAATTTTTACCTTTTAAATGCTTGATGGTTCTAGTTGGGTGCAATCATGAACTAAGCTAGGTGCATTTCTTCAGGATATTGAAATAATCACATTTTATATGAGCATATTATCATGAGGGACAAAAAGGACATGCTAACCATATAAGGCTGCCAGTTTTGGTTTTTAAAACTGGGCTGCTACTTACATAAATGATGAAAAGAAATAATACATTTTAATTGCAAGATACAAATCTGTTAGAATTTTCCCAATGTCACCGTGATTTTCCTTTTCTGCCCCATTTCCAATTATACTCATTCTTTTACAAATATCAGTACACTTCCTCCTCACTCCAGTTGTAAGTATTCTTTCTTTTATTTGAATTTAATTGCACTTAGTACAATTTTAAAAACAAACATACAAATGCAAACAATGATTAACATGATTACTTATTTTCTCTTTTGCTAATACTGACCTATTTGAGTGCAAATCACTTATTAAATTTTCCATTTTATTATATCTGGCACCTGGCTAATTACATTTGCAAGTTTTCAAAGTTGGGTCTAAATTAAATTGGAAGCATTTGGGATTATTCTATTTGTTTAATCTGTAAACATATGTCTATTCCTTTATTCCTCTAGTAATTGCTTTTTTAATATGAACTAATTATTAGTTGTTAAAATATATTTTAGTGTTGTCTTCCACTGTGTGATATAATTCAAGCTTAAGCAGCCACTTCACTTTCACCCTACACCTTCATATTTTAGAGGCTTTTTTTTCCCCCCAGCATGAACCGTGGAGATTACTTGATCTCATTTTACATATTAAGAATCTGAGAGCTAGAGAGGTAACTTTCTAAAGGCCACACAATTTGTTAACAAATGTACACTATAATCTTTCGTTTTTTTCTCATGTCTCACATAGTAATTAATGTCATATTTTAATTATAATTCCTGCTTCATAAATGTGTCAACTGATTACTGGAATGATTCCTGCTTTTTAAATTGTTAAGATTATTTAGTGGGTCTGTTATATTGTCCTGGTTATTTGTGCTGTAATGTAATAAGGTTAATTAGTGTTGTTTTCAGAGGAAAAAAAAATTGCTAAAAATGAATTTACTTGGAAAGAGCATCACATTTTAAGCTTAAATTGCAACTAGTTATTAATGTTAATATTATACTTCATTTTTAGAGTTTCTTTTTGCTCCAAATAAATTCTGAAATTTAGTGCTCATGATTAAAATAATGATGGCTCATTTTTTTTTTTTTACTTTTCTAAGAGCATCCATTAATAAAATCTACTTATTTAAAATACCTATGTTGCATTTATTTTACTTTAAACCTATGCAAATCTAACATATCCCACCACAGAAGTCCTATTTTACTACCTGTTACCCCTTATATAAAACCAAAATGTTTTCTTATCCGATTACTCTTCATAGCAATTCAAGCTAAAAACTTATTATTGTGGATGGATGCTTGAACACCAAAGTCAGGTGCTGATGTGGTGAAGGAAAGGGGAGAAAAATGATTAATAGAGTATATATATGTGCATAGTATATGTATATACCAGTGTATGCAATTATATAAGTAGATATATTACATATGTGTATGTATTTACCTATATTACATATAAATTATTTTGGAAATTCCCAATTACTTTGTCAACCCCAACACACTGAACCTCACTACATATTTTATAATTGGGATAAATTTTAATACTTCAGAATACCTCAAGCTTTCTTGTTGCTGTTTATTTTTGCAGCCTTTATATATTCCTGCTTTAAGGAATAGAATCAACAAAAACTATTTTTTTGTGCGTGTTGCCTTTTCTCTAGAATGAAGTTTCCAAAGAGAGTAACCAGATATAAAAATATGTGCAAAGGGCAGGAATCAACTATATGTATACACACGAATTTTATATGCTAATATACTATTGTGCACTATTTTATGCTATATATTACATATGCCATATAACATATATTATGTATATACTATATTATATTGTACACTTAGTATATAATGTACATAAGGTAGAGTATGTACTACATATAACACTATATATTTATGCATATGTATATACCATGAGTTTTATTTTGTTTATTTTTTTTCAAATTTTTATTTAAATTCTGTTTAATTAACATACAGTATAATATTGGTTTCTGGAGTGGAACTTAGTGATCCATCACTTACGTAAACACCCAGTGCTCATCACAAGTGCCCTCCTTAATAGCCAGCACCCATTTTGCGCCCCCCCCACCCCCAACTCCCCTCCAGCACCCTCAGTAGGTCCTCTATAGTTAAGAGTCTCTTGTGGTTTTCTTCCCTCTCTCTTTTCTCTTTTTTTTCTTCCTTTATGTTCATCTGTTTTGTTTCCTGAATTCCATGTATGAATGAAATCTCATGGTATTTGTCTTTCTGTGACTGACTTGTTTTGCTTAGCATAATACCCTCTACTTCTAGCCACATCATTGCAAATGGCAAGATTCCTGTCTTTTTGACGGCTGAGTAATATTTCATCAGAGATATCTATATCATCTACAACTATATATATACCTCACATCTTCATCTGTTCATCAGTTGATGGACATTTGGGCTCTTTCCACAATTTGGCTATTGTTGATAATGCTGGTGTAAACATCGGGGTGCATGTGCCCCTTTGAATTAGTATTTTTGTATCATTTGAATAAATACCTAGTAGTGTAATTGTTGGAGTCTAGGGTAGTTCTATTTTTAACTTTTTGAGCAACTTCCATTTGGTTTTCTAGAGCAGCTGCTCCCCACCAGAGCAGTTTGCATTCCCACCAGCAGTGCAAGAGGATTGCCCTTCCTTTCTCCACATCCTCACCAACATCTCATGTTTCCTGTTGTTAATTTTAGCCATTCTGACAGGTGTGAGGTGGTATCTCATTGTGATTTTGTTTTGTATATCCCCTATGATGAACCTGTTGAGCATCTTCTCATATCTGTTCATCATATGGATGTCTTCTTAGAAAAATGTCTATGCATGTCTTCTGCCCATTTCTTAACTAGATTATTGGTAGTTGTGTGTTGTTTTACAAGTTCTTTACATAAAGATGATGTCCTGTCTCACGTTTAGGTTTTAAATCTATTTTGAATTTATTTTTGTGTATGTTGTAGGAAAGTGGTCAAGTTTCATCCTTCTGCATGTTGCTGTCCAGTTTTCCCAACACCATTTGTTGAAAAGACCATTTTTTCCCCATTGAATATTTTTGCCTGCTTTGTCAAAGATTAGTTGACCATATAGTTGTGGGTCCATTTCTGGATTCTCTATTCTGTTCCCTTGATCCAAGCGTCTGTTTTTGTGCTAGTATCACACTCTATTGATGATCACAGCTTTGTAGTATAGCTTGAAACCTAGAATCGTGATGCCTTCAGTTTTGTTCTTCTTTTTCAGGATTGGGGCTTTGGCTATTGGGGTCTTTTGTGGTTCCATAGAAATTTTAGGATTGTTTGTTTCAGCCCTGTGAAAAGTGCTGGTGGTATTTTGATAGGGATTGCATTAAATGTGTATATTGCTTTGAGTAGTATAGACATTTTAACAATATTTGTTCTCCCAATCTGTGAGCATGGAATAGTTTTTCGTTTCTTTGTGTCTTCCTCAATTTCTTTCATAAGTGTTTTATTTTTTTTTAAATTTTTTTTTAATTTTTATTTATTTATGATAGTCACAGAGAGAGAGAGAGAGGCAGAGACACAGGCAGAGGGAGAAGCAGGCTCCATGCACCTGGAGCCCGATGTGGGATTCGATCCCGGGTCTCCAGGATCGCGCCCTGGGCCAAAGGCAGGCGCCAAACCGCTGCGCCACCCAGGGATCCCCTCATAAGTGTTTTATAGATTTCAGAACACAGATCTTTTTTTTTAAGATTTTATTTATTTATTCATGAGAGACAGAGAGAGAGGCAGAGACACAGGCAGAGGGAGAAGCAGGCTCCATGAAGGGAGCCCGATGTGGGACTCGATCCCAGGGTCCTGGGATCATGACCTGAGCCAAAGGCAGACACTCAACCACTGAGCCACCCAGGCATGTCTGCAGTATAGATCTTTTACCTCTTTGGTTAGGTTTATTCCTAGGTATCTTATGGTTTTTGTTGCAGTTGTAAATGGGATCAATCCCTTGACTTTCCCTTCTACTGCTTCATTATTGGTGTATAAAAATGCAACAGATTTCTACATGTTGATTTTGAATTCAGTGACTTTACTGAATTCATATATCAGTTCTAGCAATTTTTTGGTGAAGTTTTATAGGCTTTCTACAGAATATCATGTCATCTCTAAGTAGCGAAAAGTTTGACTTCTTCCTTGCCAATTTGGAAGCATTTATTTCTTTTTGTTGTCTCATTGCTAAGGCTACGACATACAATACTATGCTAAATGACAGTGGTGAGAGTGGACGTCCCTGTCTTGTTCCCGACTGTAGAGGCGAAGCTCTCAGTTTTTCCCCATTGAGGATGATATTAGCTGTGGGTTTTCATATATGGTCTTTATGATGTTGAGGTATGTTCCCTCTATCCCTATTTTGTTGAGGATTTTTATCGAGTGGATGTTGTACTTTGTCAAATGCTTTTTCTGCATCTATTCAGAGGATCAGATGGTTGGGTTCTTATCCTTCCTTTTATTAATGTGGTGTATCATGTTGATTGATATGTGAATATTGAACCACCTTTGAAGCCCAGGAATAAATCCCACTTGATCATGGTGAACAATTCTTTTAATGTACTGTTGGATTCGATCTACTAGTGTCTTATTGAGAATTTTTGCATCCATGTTCATCAAGGATATTGGCCTGTGGTTCTCCTTTTTAGTGGGGTTTTGGTCTGGTTTTAGAATCAAGGTAATGTTAGCCATGTAGAATGAATTTTAAAATTTTCCTGCCTTCTCTATTTTTTGGAATGATTTGGGAAGGATAGCTTTTAACTCGTATTTAAATGTTTGGTAGACTTTCCCCATGGAACTGGCTTTGGCCTTCTGCTTGTTGGGAGAGTTTTAATTATTGGTTCAATTTCTTTGCTAGCTCATTGTTCTTTCAATTTTTGTATTTCTTCCTTTTTCAGTTTGGGTAGTTTATTTGTCTCTAGGAATTTATCCATTTCTTTCAGATTACCTACTATGTTGGCATATAAATTTTGTAGTGTATTACCTTATTATCTACATTTCTGTGGTATTGGTTGTGATCTCTCCTCTCTCATTTGTGATTTTATTTGTTTGGGTCCTTTCTCTTTTTGATAAATCTGGCTAAGGGTTTATCAATTTTATTAATTTGTTCAAAGAACAAGCTTCTAGTTTCATTGGTCTGTTCTGATTTTTGTTTGTTTCAATAACATTTATTTATGCTCTAATCTTTATTTCCCTTCTTCTGCTGGCTTTAGCCTTTATTTGCTCCTTTCTTAGCTCCTTTAGGTATAAGGTTAGATTGTGTATTTGAGACTTTTCTTGCTTCTTGAGGAAAGCATGTATTGCTACATGTTGCCCTCTTAGGACTGTTTTTGCTGCATCCCAGACAGTTTGGACTCTTGGGTTTTCATTTGCATTTGTTTCCATGTATCATTTTTTTTTTTTTATTTCTTCTTTAATTTCCTAGTTAGCTCATTCATTCTTTAGTTGGATGTTCTTTAACCTCCATGTATTTGTGGTCTTTCCAAATTTTCTTCTGGCTGACTTCAAGTTTCATAGTGTTGTAGTTGGAATATACACATATTGTGATCTCAGTCTTTTTGTACTGGTTGAGGCCTAATTTCTGATCCTGTATGTGACCTATTCTGGACGGTGTTCCATATGCACTCATAAAGAATGTTTATTCTGTTGCTTTAGGATGAAATGGTCTGAATATATCTGACAAGTCCATCTGGTCCAGCATGTCATTTAAAGCCATTGTTCCCTTGCTGATCTTCTTAGACGATCTGTTTAAGTCCTTTCTATTATTGTGTTATTACAGTGAGTTTATGTTTGTAATTAATTGATTTATATATTTAGATGATCCCAGTTGGGGATAACCATGAGTTTTAATTTCTTACAGTGAGCTTTACTCAAATAATTTATTTAAAATAAACTATGCAAAAATAAAATGTAAAAAAAAAAGAACATTTATATAGATAAAATAATCCAAAGTTTAAAAATCCAGGAGAAATGATAGAAAATGTTGGTCTTAAATTGCCAGAAGAAATAAAAGAGGGTAATGTTTAAAAGCCTCAGTTGTGTTTAACAAGAACAAGTACTGGGATCCCTGGGTGGCGCAGCGGTTTAGAGCCTGCCTTTGGCCCAGGGCGCGATCCTGGAGACCCGGGGTCGAATCCCACGTCGGGCTCCCGGTGCATGGAGCCTGCTTCTCCCTCTGCCTGTGTCTCTGCCCCTCTCTCTCTCTCTCTGTGACTATCATAAATAAATAAAAATTAAAAAAAAAAAAAAAACAAGAACAAGTACTTTTTCTAAGGCAACAAATTTATTAAGATCAATATTCAGTATCATTTAGCCATTATTCCTTTTTCCAAAAGAAAAATTGCTTCAGAAAATATTACCAAATAGGGATGGCTGGTGGCTCAGTGGTTAAGCATCTGCTTTCAGCTCAGGTCGTGATCCTGGGGTCCTGGGATGGAGTCCCGCATCCAGCTCCTTGCAGGGAGCCTGCTTCTCCCTCTGCCTGTGTCTCTGCTTCTCTCTGTCTGTGTCTCTCATGAATAAATAGATAAAATCTTTTAAGAAAAGATCTTACCAAATAGAATTGAAATCAATGATGAGTTTTATGGTGAAGATATGTTAGTGGAAATGTTTTGCTGCAAAAGTATTTGAAAACAACAGATCCCATTCTAAAGGAAAAAAGCCATGAACAGTATTAAAAATGTTTGAGGATTAACTATTAATGGGGACTGTGTAGGCATGTGTTTGTGTGCGTGTGTTTATAACTTCATTTTAAAAGAACTTTTCAAAATTAGAATTAATAAAAGTGTCTGGGCAATGATGAATGAAGGTAGTTTAACAAATTTGGCTTCCCTGCTTATTAGACATAATCAAAGGAAGGATCATCTTATTTGTACGGCAGATTTGCCAAAATTGACACTGGAAATAATAGAGCAGTATCATTATTCATTTCTACAGTAGACAGATATACATGTGTATTTGTATCTCTTTTTTTCAGAAAATTTGTCATTATAATTAAAATATTAATACATTAATGTCATCTTCTGGTAGTGTAATATTTATTTCTATATTTTATTTAGCTCTGTGAGTACTTTATTACTTTATATGTATGATTATTTGTGTATAAGAAGTTAAAAATCACTTTTCGGTTTCTGGCCACCGTCACTTCACTTCTTGATAATAGAGGGAGTAACTGTCATATAAAGGAGGGAGTGATAAAAATTGATCTCCTCCTCTGTCAGATATTCTAGGAGTGTCATTATATTTTAAATCAGTTTCATAACTTTACACACACCCACACACCCACACACAGAGGACCCACATAACGGTACTCGCAGTTCTCCCCATATTCTTTGCTTTCTGATTCCCATGGTAATACCTTCACAGTATCAGCTCTTACTTCCCGTCTTGTCCGGATTTGCATGCAACTTTGCACACTGTGTGTCTCATGTCATTTTGAGCAAAGCTATAGTTTTTTGAACACGAACATGGATACTTCTAGCCTTGGCCTTAGCAAAAGAATGTTGCTGGTTTTACTCATAGATGAAGGAGAGACAGAAAAGACCACAATTCTATTACATTTGAGGAGTGGAACACAAGTACAGTTACCCAGAAGATGGGATCTACAAAGAGCACGTGAATTAAGGTCTTGAGGAACACCGGTAAATCGTGAGAGGTGTGGGACCTCATACAGCTTTTTCTTCTCTAATTTGGCTTCTTTCTGCTGAGCATGGCTGTTTTTTCACCGTGTAACTTCTATTAAGTTTCCTTTTTCCCATCTGTACATGCCCCGAATCTCTCTTTAGTGATCTACTCCTCCCTATAACCTAAACCCTGTCCACCCTGCTTCGCTGGCCCCATCATCTGAAGGTGGGCACACAGCCTAAGGCAAGTTGGCCAGGAGCTCACTAATAGGAATTGAAGACCCCCAGCCCTCATTTTGAGGACATGGAAGCCCCATAAAAACACAAGCCTCTGCTAGCTAATTGTCCAGTTCCTGTCCTTTCTGAGAGTCAGTTACTCATTGCTCCCTTTTAGTGTGTAATTTATTCAGAATCCTTCCGGTCATTTTCCCTGTATTTTTATTAATGCTGCAGAGTTGATTTCCATTGCTCATAAATAAAAAACCAGGGGGAGCGCCTGGGTGGCTTAGTCAGTTAAGTGTCTGACTTTGCTTCAGGTCAGGGTCTCAGGGTCCTGGGATGGAGCCCAGGACATGCTCAGTGGGAAGTCTGTTTGTTGCTCTTTCCTTCCCTCCCACTCATGCTCTGTCTTTCTTGAATAAATAAATAAAATCTTAAAAAAAAAAAAACCAGTTGATATAAACATCAACTAGCACAATGTCTGAAACCTGGGCTGTATTTACTAAATATTTGCGAGATGGATGGATGGATGGATGGATGAATGAATGAACAAATTGATTTTCTCTGATCTGCCAACATACTGATCTGAGAGAAATCAAGACTGCTAACAAACTTAAACCTGAAAATTCAAACTCCCTAGCTTGTCAAAGGCCGGGGGAACTCCTGCTGGAAGAAACCAGAAATAAATTTCTGTCTACATGGACCTGACTTGGATAAAATAGCATTAAATCATCATTAGATAAATGTTTAAACCTAGAATAAAAGAAACCCCTCACATGAATGAGTGAATGTACCCTGGAAGCAGTATGCACAGCTATAGGATTTTCTCTAGGAAGCTCATGGCAAAACCCTGGCGAGTATGTGCCTCGCCCTTGTCAGGATCCTAAACCGAGTTAGGAGTCCTGGCCACGTGGAAACATGATGCCATCTCAGCGATCACATCTTTTTCCAAAGCACCATTTTATAATTTTGAAGGAAGTTATAGCACTTTGCACCTGGGACCATGACTACAGTACAAGAGTACACCTTATCCATCCCTTCTATTCTTAAAGGGGCTTCCTCCCACCTAAATTACTCTCTGCTTGGTTATTAGCAGTATCACGGAGGTGAAATGAACTTCACTTCCTTTATGAATACTCCTCCAAGGAAAACATATTCTAATATGTTTAATAGTCAATTAAAATATCTGAAGTGTTTTTATTTCATAGCCCTTTAGAGGAAATATATTTAAAGTGTTTCTTCAAGTAATGATCCCGTTTTGACATTGCAGCGGTGTATCTGTGAAGAAGATAGCATTCCCTGCTCAATGACTAGTGTTACAGAAAATGTAAATACAAGCTTATCTAAATGCAGCTATTAGCATGAAAATGCTTCACGATAGTATGCATTTGGGGAAAAGTAAACATATAAAAAAGTAAATTTACATTGATTGACTCAGAGGTACCTCTTGTAATGTGATAACAATTTAAAAACATATTCCCCCTATAATTCAAGCGTTCCGAATACGGTTAGTTGCAATCCAATTAATGTAATGTACATGGCATTTTAGGTTCATTTCAGAGTGGCAGCACTTAGGATGGAGCCGCCACTAAAACAAACAGTCTCAAATTTTTATGACATTCCTTTGTAGCAATTTCTGAAAAGATTTAATATTACTGAATCCTTAGCCAATTCCTCTTCCTATTGCCAAACTATAGAATGGGAAAAAATAATAATAAAAGGGTGAAAAAATAAAAGCTGGTATAAATTCCTGTATTAGTGAAACTTTTGTGTTCCAGGGCAAGTCGAGAAACCCAGGAGGTTATAGCAAATATTTACTTCTGCTGAGAGAAATGTGAGCCAGATATTCGGCTCTGCCAAAGGGTAGAGACAAAGAAGCGTGTTATAGATAATTTGCATACACTCATTCAATCTGCAAATGTAGATGCTGGAAATGAGACAAGTGGACGTGACGAGACTTGCCTGTGTATCTCCTCCGGCATGGGCAAAGCCCGAGCAGCGGGTCTTCCGTTAGATTGGAGAGCCTGGTCCTGAAGGTGTCCATGCAGCTCCTCCCTCCCCTCCTTCACTTCCCTCCTCCTTTTCCTCTCTTGTCGGCTCTGCCTTCCCTACCTCTTCCAAATCTCTGTGTTAACCTCAGTCTCTTTCTGTCTCTGTGTGTGTGTCTCTCTCTCCCATGAGAATTGGACTTAGTGGATAGAGTAGTTCACACTAATATATAAAATAAATGTACTGTGGAAACTCAGTAGTTCTATCTTTTTGTTTGTTTGTTTTGCATTTCTTTGACTTCCCAGTAGATCCAAAGCAGGTGTCTGGCTCTTTACTCTGACTCCGAGTCTTTACTCAAACCAACAGACGTGCTGCCATTTGGATTTTGTGAACTGCCACAGGAAGGGAAGAACCGGAGTGGGGGCAGAGATCAGCATTTAGTGTCGGAAAACCCTGAAACAGCACTTGCCACTTCCACTCACAGGATGGTGGCCACTGTTTCTAGGACACTAAGCAATTTTTTTAATGCCTTGTTTCATGGAATTTTAACACTAATCACATAGGCTCTTTTTAATGTTCTGTTTTGTTATATTAAATTCCAGTTGGATTGCCCTGTGGTGGGAGAGTATGACATGTACTATCAGATTTTTAGTATTGGTTGAGATTGTTTTGCGGTCTTTTATATGGAAACCTTAAATATCTGTGTGTGTTTAAATCTATGTGAATTCTCTGACTATTGATATATGGTTTTGTCAATGTCTTTTAAGATCAAACTCGATGACGGTTTTGTTTCCATTTTCTTACTGGAAAGGTGAGTTTTTTTTCCTATAGAACAAAAGGGCCCCATCTTCCAACCCTGACTCAAGATGTATGATCATTTCCCACTAGAGTTCTAAGTATTCAATATTTTTTTTAGCACAATGACGTAGACATCTATGTAATTAAACATGAAAACCAACTACTCTTTTTTTTAAAAGATTGTATTTATTTTATTTATTTATTCATGAGAGACACAGGCAGAGGGAGAAGCAGGCTCCATGCAGGGAGCCCGGCGTGGGACTCGATCCCGGGACCCTGGGATCACACCCTGGGCCGAAGGCAGGTGCTCAACCACTGACCCACCGAGGTGCCCCAAACTCACTACTTTTAATATTAGGTGATGTTATGAGTCTTTTTTTTAAATTTACAAGTGAGGAAATTGAGTCACAGAGAAGGTAAATGTGCTGCTTAATGAAAGTACATTTGACTCCAAACCTCTGTGCTAATAATATGCAAAAATTAATAAATCTGGCAAGAAGATACTTACTAAATTTCCCTAAAATTTCAAATGCAGATGGAATTTAATATTGATTTTTCTTTAATAATCTTTTAATATATGTCTCTATTTAAGTATGCATGTTCCTTTTAGCCAATTTAACTTCAACATTCATTTCTTTTTAATTCAGTAATAAACATGATTGAATTTACTATACTGTATGGATTGTCACAAAACAGGCAATCCAGTCAAATTAATATGACAAGGATGCAAAAGAGACTACCAAATAAAATCAAAATATGCCATAATATTTCATCATGTTCTAAATATTACATGTTGCAAATATACTGGAGTTAGGATTAAAAGTCCAATATCACTGTAATATGCCATATTTCTTTAGATTCCTTCATTTAATCTAGGACAGAGATAAAATTACATAATCAAAAATCATTTTAATTGTAGAAAAGCAGAGATTACTAATAAATTTAAACAACCTATGTATTTTTGGCAATTTTTTTTTTATTTTTGGCAATTTTTAAATGATGAATAGGAGAAGAATTTTTCATGGAATTTATGACCAATATCATTTAGAAAATATAACTTTTCCTGTCTTAAACACACACACACACTCACACACACAAATTCATAATGTTATAACTGTGCCAGGAAGTCAGGATCTTTGCTTAGAGGATTTCTATCTCTGGGGCACTTAGATTTCAAATCATTTTGATTCTGATTTCACATATCTTTAAAAATTCATGCTTTGAAATAACAAAGTCTAAAACCTATAGAATTACTTTTGTTATAAATAAGTAATCAAACCAATAGATGGCATATTCCTAATGTCTTAAAACATTTTATTTCAAGGTAATGGCTCAACTCTAGTTTCAGAATTCGACAGACGGCCTTAGGCAATGGAGTATGATTAAGGTAGAAGAGTAAGCATTTACTTGGACTTTCTCAACTCTTCTGCTTGGGCAGCAAACATCTTGACACAATTTGAGCTTTTGACTCCTTTTTGCTCCTATTCTCTTATTTTTATGCCATTCCTGTGTTTTAAGTATCATATGTGGAAACACAATATCTTCGTATTTTCCTCTTATCTTCTCCTCTGCTCTGTCCTTCCCACGTATGATAAAGAGAAACCAATACATGGACATTAGGAAAAGAAAATATGAGAATCCTTTGAACTACTTTTGTAATTCTTCCGTAAGTATAAAACCCAAATTAACAAGTTAAAGGTCTCTATAGGATAGTGATGTCAGGAAAACGGTGGAAAAATCTCATCTGCCCATAGAAACATCAAAAACCAAGCAAACAAACAAACAAACAAACAAACAAACAAAAAACTGTCAGAGCCAACTTTGTGAAAACTTTGGGAAGCTGTCAAAGGTTTCCAGCAACCGTGTGAAGACTAAATTGAGAGGGAAGCAATTAAAAAGGGTAGAAAAGTCTTGTGGAGTTTTTATTTGCCCTCCCCTCAGCCTCTCCCAACCAGGGTGACGTCAGTCTTGAGAGTAACAGCCCACATTCTCAGGGTGGGGTCTTGATCCTCGTTCTGGTGGGAGCAAAACAGGCTTCATTCACAAATTATTGTGTGTATCTCTTCTAACATCCCCGGGGCTACCTAAAAGATGGATGCAAGGCTCTTGCCTATGTTTCATTTATCTTAGAACTCTTGCAGAAAAAGCAGTGAACATTTCTTGGCAAACTAAAAACTCACAGATGCCTGGGGCAAAAAATTATGGGTGCCACATACAATAGACTGCACAGGGCACACGAGGAGAAGCTGCAGAATCTTTGGGATAGCAGGATACTCAGAAGCACTTACACATACAGAATTCCTGAGGAGTCTTTACGCTTTTTCCTTAGGCCAATCTCTAGCCTCAGAACAAGCCTAGCTAAGTGTTGGAGGAGTTTGCTAGCACAAGCCGAACTACAAACCCTAGAAGGTACTTTTGTTTGTTTGATTTTGAGGTTGTCTGTGGTTGATCCCCTCACAAGGAAATCCTTGTCAAAATACCGGCTGAACACTAGCTGAAGAAGAGACATACGCCAACAAACTGAATAACCTAAAAGAAACAGAAAAAATTCCGTAATTGCAAAACCCACCAAAATTGATTAGGGGAAAAAAATAGAAAGCCTGAGTAGATAAAAAATAAGGAAATTAAATTAGTAAGAAAAATTGCCAAACAAAGAAAATCCCAGGACCAGTTAGATGGTTTTATAGGTGAATTCTACTAAATACTGGAAATAAAATTAATAAAAATAGTAATTAATAAATAAATAAAAATAAAATTAATACTTATTCTTCTTAAGCTCTCCCAAAAAATTTAAGAAGAGGATACCCTTCCAAACCTAACAGATACTTGCATCCATGTCCTTTGAAGCAGTGTTCCCATTACCCTAAGTGGAAACAGCTCCCGTATGCATCAACAAATGATTAAAAAGCAAATTGTGGTGTATTTACTACTCTAGACTGCTCAGGCTGCTATAACAAAAATACTATAGACTGGGAAGCTTAAAGAACAAAAACTTACCTCTCCCAGTTCTGGAAGTAAAGATCGGCAGAAGCCAGAGGAACCGAGAAGCTCTCTCGGGGCTCCCAGGAGGGCACGAAGCCCATTCACAAGGGCTCTACACTCATGACCTCACCCAGTCCCAAGTACCTCCCAAGGGCCTCACCTCATACGAACTCCCTGTGGGGTAGACAGTGTTCTAATACATGAATTTTGGGGGGACACAGACCTCAATTCATCACATCTATACCATAAAATACGATTCCCTCATGGGGAGGAGCGCAGGCCTGATACATGCCAGAACATGAATGAGGGGTGAAAACATTAGAAGTGAAAAATCCAGGCAGAAACGGATAGATATTATCCGTTTCCACTAATCTAGGTAGCTAGAATTAAACAAACCTACAGGGACGGAAAATAAATCAGCGATTACCAGGGACTGAGGGGAAGGGAAAAATGGGAAGCCCATTTTTTAATAGTTACAGAGTGTCTGTTTAGGGTGAGGAAAATGTTTTTGAGGTGATACTTGTACACTATTATGAGTACAATTAATGCCGCTGAATTGCACACTTAAAAATGGTTAAAATGACAAATTTTGTTATATATATTTTAACCACGATAATAATATTTTTAAAAACCCAAAGGGTAATTAAAATGTTTCATAACTTGGTAGAGACAGTGGTTGAATACATTGTGAATGTTTTATATTACATGAATTCCAAAACAATTAAAACAATTCTGAGAGGCCTGGGTGATTTGGTCAGTTAGGCTTCTGACTCTTGATTTTGGCTCAGGTCATGATCTCAGGGTCTTGAGGTTGAGCCCCATTTCAGGCTCTGTGCTGGGCATGGAGCTTGCTTGGGATTCTCTCTTTCTCTCTCCTCTTCCCCTCACCTTATGCCCCCCTTCTTGCTCTCTCTCTCAAAAAAATCATCAGTATTACTTTAAAAAAATACCCTTATGACCTGTGAAACCTAGTAAGTGACGACTCAAAGAAGCATTTGCTTTTTAATATGGGGCAGACTTTGCCTGATAGAAATTAATTGCGTATTGTGAGAAAAAATGAGATTATTTTAGGAGTTAATATGTGGATACATGAATATGCTTGTATTCACGCAAGTATGCACTTGTATGGAAGGGTATATGGAAACGAAAGCAAAATATCTTTGAAATATTATTTTTATATTTATGTTAAAAATGTATACATCTCAAGATAGCAGCTGTATACATATACACACATACAACACACACACACCTAGATCTCATGTCTTGTTTTCCATTTGTGTCATATACTCAGTCTTCCTTTCTCCTTCCTGTCCCTGGGACAACCCAGTCTACGTAACTCTTGAGCAAGCTCATTCTACTCTCCCTTAAGTGCTGGGGAAGGAAGGAAGAGGTTGAATGTGCGTACGTATCTAAATAGTTTTACTTTTGTCGACTGACTGTGTGGCGCTCCTCTCTGAGAATCAAACATGGCCCTAGTCTGGAGAAGTCCACACATTTCTTTGGGTCCCTCAGGAATGAATCGAATAAGGTATATTGGAGATCAGATCACATTAATCCTCCTAGAATAAGGATTACTCTCTACTGCTTGCAGGTGAGGATATTACAGTTTTCTGGGTATTTTAATATGACTTATCCCATTGGTCCTTCAAAGACTTTAGGAATTTAGAGGCCACAATGATTTAAATATAGTAAATACACAGATCTGATGAACTGCATCTATGATGTTTAGAAGGCAACTGTGAATTCCACATAGAACTTTTTTCATATCTCAATTCTTACCTCTTGAGAGTTTTCTACTTTCAAGATGTTTGAAGTGAGGAGACAGATAAGTGGATATTTTTACCCGGTTCCACGTCTATTCATAAGGTATGTCTGCAAATTGGCACAACTTAATACTGGCTTTCTCAGTCCTTTTCCTCATGAGGCCAATTGAATAGTTTTGCTTTTTTGCTTTGTTTTGTTTTATTTTGGTTTTTAGTATTCCCTTACTTATGTAGTTAGACTCATAGATAGATTTATAAAGAGTGTTTTTTGTAGGGCAAAGTAATAGCATTGTAAATGGTTATCTCTATATCATAGTAATTTTTATTGAGATCTCAGAAATGTTGAAAATAAATGGATTGATGATTATAAATATGTCAACATATGTATGTTTATATAAAATGTCCTTATATACAAGTTTGTTAAATAAAAGGTTATTGACAACCAAAGTAGAACATAAAATAAGACGGTGATATTAAAGTAAGTTCTCCGTTTCCTAGAATGAATATCATTCATGGCTTTATTTATTCATTTATTCAATCATTCAATAACTGTTGATTGCATATATTGCTCACCGTGTGCCGTGGACTGTGCTCAATTGTGAAGATAGATGTAACCACTTGCCTTAAGAAGTGTTCAGTCTAATCCATCACTATGCTTAACGTCATTGGAAAATCTTCCCTATCAATAAGTTAGAGGGGAAATTTAGGCTCTTAACTGCAAAGAGACCATATTTTAACATTTGTCTTTTAAATATCTGGAAGAAGGTGATGGAACAAGCTTAATATTCTTAGCTATGTTATGGATACTATGTCAAATATTTAATTGTTACTTTATTAAATTCTCACTTTATAAGGTCTATCTAATGCTTTAACAGAACTTATTTGTACTCTGTTAATGAAATACACTGACTGCTATTACAGAAGCAGGGAATGAGAAATATCTCTCCTCTACCTCTGAACCTGAACCAAAATCATTTATAAATGAATTTAAAAAACTATCAGTTGAGTCACCATTGACTTTTCCATTCTTCTGATGACCCGTACTCAACTACTGGTCCCTTTAAATATCTTTGAAGTCTGATCTATTCATGAATACAGCTGCAACGATGATAGCTGAGGACTTGATCATATCCCGCAAGGACAATGACAGTATGTTCCTGTCTCACAGAATGCTCTTCAACAAATGCATATAAAACCCTGTCAATATTCAATAAAAAATCTTCAGTGTCCCACATCATCCTCAAGATGGAAACCCATTCCTTAGTACGCCATGCACTTGCTGTCATGATTTAGATCCTGTCCAACCCTTCACGTTTATGCCTTACTACTCTCCTACCTGAACTTTATGTTCCAATCTTAACAAAAACATAAATTCTCTATGGCACAAACTTTCACTCATGCTTCTGATGTCTTTGCACATACCATTTCCTCTTCTTGTAATCTCTTTGTCCTATTTTTGCCTGTCCATGTCATTTCCCCCAAAACCTTTTTTGATCAACTCTTCACTCCCAGAAAGGAGGTAACCTCTTTCTAGGATCAGTCTGTAATATATTTTTGCCATCAGATTTATTATATATATTAATTTGACCCTCCTTATTGGGGAATTCATTTATAAATCTTAGCCCGAGATCGTGATAGTTAGGATTTGAAGCAAAGTCTGAGTGAATGATTTTTCTCTATTCTAGATTTCTTGAAAGAGGGTAATTTTATTAAATATGCACAGTGTAACTTATGCTGACTGCAACAATGATCAATAGATCGTTTTGCCTTTTTAGCAGAGGACTGCTTCGTTGACCTATTAAAGCACAATGTGGTTAAACCATAGGGCAATTTTTACATTATAGCAGTTAATAAAGTAGCACTCACTATCTCCATGGGCTTAAATGAGGAGCATTTAATATGGCCAGGTCCAGAGGAGTTGAGTTACATTGATAGGGGAATTTGATAGCCATACCAGCTCATCCCTCAGTATAATACAAACTACAAAGTAGACAGGTACCTTCTGAAAATAACCAAAATCCTAATGATTTTTTTTTTTTTTTAGTTCAAAGCAACAGAAACCAAAGCTGACTGATTCAAGCACAGAGGAGTTTCCTAAAGGACACTGGTAGTTCCAAAAACTGTATGAAAGGCTGGAGTCCCAGGCTGAAGGTCACATACTTCATAGCATAACCCAAATCACTGGTGAGAGCTAGACATGGCGATGTATACCGACACTGCTGGGGCTTGGGTGTTATCACAATGTATTGTTTTCTAACCTGCTTTCCTAGCTCCCCTCTCATTATCTGGCCAAATGAAGCTGACTGGCTGTACTTAGGTCTTGAGCTTATATGTTGACTGCAATGCAATGCAAAAACGAGGATCTGGAGTCTTCAGCTTCAGTTACGGGAGGTGAGCTCTACCATTGCTAAGACTTACAAAATCTGGAGTTCTACAAACATAAAATAGATTTGAGTTGTTGAGTAATCAAAAAATGGCAAACATCCACTGCAATCTTTATGTCACATAAGAAAGAAACAAAGATTAAAAACAAAAAACTATCATTCACTGAAAACTAATCACATACCAATCTTTGTGATATAAAATGTAAGCACTTTATCATTTTTCATCGCCAAGGAAACTCTATAGTGTAGGTGGTATCATATCCAGTTTATAGAAGAAGATGCCAAGATTCAAAGAAATTACATGTGTCCAGTCACAAACCTCGTAAGTGATGTAGCTGGTGTTTCTTGAAAATCAGTGTTCAGTCCATTATAATACTGGTCCCTTGAAACAGTAGATCTCTCAGGAAAACAACGTATTCTTTGAAATATTTCTTTTATCTTCTGAAAGGCAAAAGACCAATTGTAACTAAAAAAAAAATGGGTGACGGGCACTGAGGTGGACACTTGACGGGATGAGCACTGGGTGTTTTTCTGTATGTTGGTAAATTGAACACCAATAAAAATTAATTAAAAAAAAATAAAAAAATAAAAAAAAATTTGATATGTAAAAAAAAAAAAAAAAATGGGGGGGTTGTGGAAACCATGGTTCTAATGATGCGTGTTTTCACCTTTGTTTTGGAGATGATGCTAGTCACATATACCAAAGAATTTTCTTCAGAGAAGTCCATAGGAGGTGCCTGGGTGTCTCAGTCAGTTCAGGACTCGACTCTTGATTTTGGTTCAGATCATGGTCATGCTCTCAGGGTTGTGAGATCGAGCCTCATGTTGAGCCCAGCCTTCTGCCCTCTCCCCTTGCCCCCTTGCCCACATTGCTCTCTCTCTCTCTCTCTCTCTCTCTTTCTCTCATTCTAAAAAAAAGTCAATAGGCTGTGGTTGGAATGAAAAAAGGAAGTTCAGTGACAACACCTAGATTTTCCTATATTTCTTCCCTTTCCTAGAAATAACTATATTTCTTCTTGGCCGTAATGCTTAATTTGCATGTTTACATGCACCGAGAAGTGGTCTCTTTCTACAAATGATTTTGTGGCAGACTTGAAAATGGTTTTCCCATTATTTCATTCTTCCCAAGCCACATATTTTGTGGCTTTTTAAATTTCCTTATGAAGAAAAAATACTTTCCTCCTAATAAAAACAGGCAAAAATATAAAACTATTATATAGTTTTTCTCTACCAAATAATGTATATCATTGGACCTCTACCACATATGCAAAAAGGTAGATGAAATAAACATTAGTTGTTCTGGCCAAAAATTTTGGAGTTCTTTTGTACTGCTGTCTTTCTCTCACTTTCAATACCCAAGTGTGTTACAAATTATGAGACAAATATCTTATCTGTCTTCAAAAAATATCCAGGTTTTGGCCACTTGTCATTATTCCAGCTGCCCCTAGTTTGGTTCAAGCAACCACCATCTCTTGCCTAAATTATTGTAAGATCCTCCTCCCTGACTTCTTCAATTCTGTCTTTGTCTCCTGAAATAGCGCTCTGAAATAGCAGCCAGAGTAATCCCATTAAACCATAAGAAATATTGTGTTAGTTCTCTGCTCAGAATCTTTCCGTGGCTTTTCATCTCACTCAGAGTAAAAGACAAAATCCTTTCTCTGACCTACAAAGCCTTATTGCTCCAGGTACCCCGTTACCTGTGACCTTTTCTTCTCCTGGAAGTTATTCTCCCAGCTCCAACCATGTGGGCCACCATGTTCCAACCCGCATACTCTGGGCTTTGGCACTTGCTTTTTCTTCTCTTCAGAATGTTCTTCTCTGATATGCTTTACCTGGCTTCTTCATTTCTTTCAGTGATTCTCTCAAAAGGCACCTTCTTCTTGCAATCTCATTTGAAATTTCTGTTCATACTCGGGTTTCCAAATTCAGTAAATAAAAACAAGATGCACAATTAAATATTTATTTCAGGTGAACAAGAATGACGTTTTAGTATAAGTGTGCCTCAACATTGCATAAATATTGTACAAGACATGGTTGTACTTTTTTTAAAAAGTGTGTTGTTTATTGGAAACTCAAATTCATTTGTCTTCCTTTATTTTATTTGGCTCTACTCTCACATTTAATGTTTGCCTTCCCAGCTTTGTATTTTCTTCTAGTCCTTATCAGTACTTAACACACTCTACATTTCACATATTCATATTATTTATCATTTGCCTCCCCTCTAGAATGGAAGCTCTTTGAGAGCAGCATTTTAGCTGATTTTTTTCCTACTTATCCCCAGTGCCTAGAGTCTTGCTTGTTCATTGTAGACTGAGAAGTATTTGTCAAATGAATGAATAGTCATAAGCATGTGAAATGTCCACTCTGGGCAAGGCACTAAATGAAGTGTTTGGCATACATTACCACATTTCATTCCTGCAACTGCTCTTTGAGATTGACATTATTACATTTCCATTTTTAGACTTAGAATTCTGAGTTACAAAGAGTTTAAACTTTTCCCTCCAATTTAAATGGAAAAGCTGAGACTCAAAATATTTTGTGTCTAATATTAGATTCCACATTTTGTTTTCCCACTATGACATGACAATTATTCATTTGCCAAACACCAGACGATATTGACCTAAATGTTTAGTCTTTTTTTTTTCCTTTGGAGGTAGATAATAAAATAATTCAGAGTATTTTCTTAAATGGGTTATTGATATTTTGAGAAAATTATCTGGATTGGTAAGAACATGATCATTGTCTAATAAATCCCTTTGTATAGTTAATTTTGCTAATTAAGAGTTCAAATAGCTTTAAAAAAAGATTATAACTTAAATTTTAGAATGTATCCCAAACTAATTCAATGAATTTACTAGCTTCCAGAGAGAATATTAATAAGACTTGTATTTCTAAAGAAATTACTACTTCATTTATAATTTAATGGGCAAATTATAAGAAAATTTATTGTTTCTTATTAGATTTCCACATAAATTCGATTTCATCTGAAAGCTCCAAATTTCAAATATAATAATTTAAAAAATAATGTACGAATTGAATTGAAATACAGAAGTAGAAATTTAAGGTAGGGCCATAGTCTTTAATATTATATCAACAGCAGCAGACACTGAATAATCTAAACATAAGCTCAAAAGCAGGGAGATAATATCATAATGTGGAAAGAAGATGAATTTGGGAATTCTGTAAGCCAACTAGAGGCTCTATCATTTACCTGAATTATTGTCTAAACCAACTTAGACATCCATCATTTACTTGCATTAACTTGCATGTCTCGGATTTCTATAATTTTCCAGTATTGTGGTCTTGGACAAGGTTCTTCTTCTTTTTATTATTATTATTATTATTATTATTATTATTATTAGACAAGCCTTACTAAGGGAAGTAAAGCAGAGAGTCGGGTACGATGTGAATACAACACAATAGTAGGAAAAGACTTGCAAGCCAAATTGCCAATTTTAAGTGAGAGGCTTCAAAATCACATGTGTTATCAAGACTGCAGTTCACTGAACTCATTTTTATTACGTATTTCCCCCTGTATTGGTGTACGCAGATGAAACAGGGCCAAAATTTTAAAGTCTCACTGCAATATTATCTCATGTGTGAAATAAGAGAGAGACAAAAGTTAAATCAACTCCTAATTTCATGGTCATGCTCTTCATTAATTTTGTACCTTTTTTCTAAAAAAGAATCAATATAGCTATAACTACTCTTACATCTATGAAACACATTTAGAAAACTGTCAGTGCTGTCTTACCAGGTGTTATCTAACACATATGCTCACATACATTCATACACACATGCATGTGCATTGCTTTAATTTTTTTCTTGGTATTTAATTGAGTGTGTTAACATGTAACCTTGCTTCGTTTATGACTATTTGATGCCTCGCTGACCAAAAAATAAAAGGGCCATAAGAATATGAAATGAGGCACACATCTTGTTGTGTTTCCTAATAAAAAAGAAGCAAAAGCTGTTGACTTAGCATATCTGAATGAATACAAAGCAAACTACCACAATCACAACATTCCTACTCTTCTCTAAAAGACATATGGACAATTGTAAGGTCTGTCCATGTGGTTCAGAGTATGTTCCCTTCAAAAGAGGAAATTAAATAAGGGAAGGAAGTGGCTAGAAAGTCTATTAAAAAGAAAACAAACAAAAAAGAAGAGCAAAGAAGTTTCACTTTCAAAAATTTTGTTCCAGCACACATTTTTTTCTTGTTTTTCTTAAGCCCCTGAAAATGGTATTTCAGTCGTTCAATTCATTAAATGTCTTTATATGGAGTTGCAAAGATAGATGATACAAGAGTATATACATTAGTCATAAATGGTGAAGAAGCATTTCCTTGTTCCCTTGTCTTCTTTCCACAGCGTAGTTATTGATTTGAGAAATAAACAAGCAATCAATTTTTTAGATCAATGTTTTTATAAGGGTATATTTATGAAGTTGAGATAAGAAAAAAAAAAACTGTCAATGTCAAACTTTACACAAGAATAACTATCTTTAGGAAAGAGAAACTTGTTTTAGCTCCAACATGTAAAGAACTTGGACGTCTTCACTTCCATTCTTATAATAAGAAATTCTGAACAAACTGAAATCTCATGATTTTTACCAGACCCAGAGGACAACTGAAGCCACAGAGGAAACCACGACCCTGAAATATGAAGGGATTGACTATTCAGAGATAAAGTAACTAATATCTGCCTAACTGGAGCAGAATTGCTGGAGCCATCAAAGCGATAGGATCATTTCAATGGTAATTTTGACCAGTTGCTAGGAGCTGAATGTCAACTATGCGGGTAGTGATAATCTCTTGGAGAGCACAGTTTTAGAGGGACCACTATACTTTTATGGATTTTTTTCCAGATTCTCATAGTGAAAAACCAAGAAAGATTCACTTGTGGCTCATGTACCCTAGTGGGAAGCGTAATCTTTGGAAGATATACTCAAGACTTCTTTAAACCAAAGGCTCACTCCTCAGCTGCAAGACTTTGCCAGAGCTGTATCTCTGCTACGAGAAGGGACTTCCTCCCAGTCCATACCCCATAGCTTTTCTGTCTCATTCAAAAGGACAAACTAGTCAACTACTATCAAGGGTTTTAAGAAAATATGTTAGAGACACTAACACCAAGGAAGAGAGCAGGGAGCAAGGGAAATGAACAAAGACAAAACCTCTAACACCACAGAAACATTTGTGAAGGGGAATGAAGTCATACCCCAAGGCACAGCCACGTTAAAGAGGAGAGGTATAATTGAAGGATTACACAGTGCTACCAATCTCCACACTTTTCCACCACACCAACCTGGCTCCTGTAACAGGAGATACACTTGATAGAGTGGCAACGCGCATGAACTCTAAGGAGTACTGAGAGAAGCCCAAGGTCAAGAATAGGGTCAAAAACAAGGAAATCAGAGGACTTTGAAGCATTTGTGACACACAGCTAGAGCAGACTGGCCAATTTATAAAGTTATAGCCAGATCAACATAAATATGTAAGTTGTCACATTAAAAGCCTATTTACTCCAGTTCCCTGGTTTAAAAAAGGAAAAAAAAAAAAAAAAAGAATAGTCCAAAGGCAAGAAAGAACAGTCTTATAAGCCTCTGCCACCTGTAGCTACAGCAAGCAAGCCTCAGAAGCGGACTCTGATATGGCCATGTTGGAGTAATCAGACTAGGAATGTAAAATAGCTGTAAGTGTCAAGTGAAGAAGCATTATCATGGCAAAAATAGAAAATACTCAAGAATACATTGAAAATAAAGAAAAGATGAAATGCAGGGTCGTGTTCCCAGATGCAGGTTCAAAGCTGACCTGCCAAGTCTACCTGCATCTTCCGGGGCCCGCACTCCTCGTGGGGGGGCTCCTCTGCCCAGGGGCAACAGTGAGGGCAACACTGCTCTCCTTGTCCCTTTCCCCCCTTGACGTCTTAAGGGACAATTTGCCGCAGAGCCCGAATCGGTGACAGTTGAGGCAATTGCTAAGCTCAGCCCCAATTCCAGTTTCCAGGCTTTGTGTTCGGCAGTTTGTGACAGCCCAGAAGTGGGTCTGCTCTTAAGACTCTCCTCAGAGGCATTTCTTTTTTTAATATATATATATATATATAAAGGAGCAATTGTGGATGTTTGATGAATTCTTATTGCCGTGGCTTCCTTGACAGTCATGCAGTCAACAGGAAAACGTGCAAGTGCACAGCAATGATCCCCACATTGTGAAAATCGCAGCCGGAGAGCAGCGGCTATGCAGGGAGTGCATCAGCTGTGGCTGTTGTGCGGAGTTTCAGGGCCTTGGCTTTATGCAGAGCGTGGAACTCAGTTTCCATATTACTCAGAAGACATTGGTCATCACCGGGCTAAGTAAATATACGTTTTGATGGTCTCGGCGGCCGTATTTTAACTCCTCATGCAGGTAGAGGACAGCTCTGGTGGATGTCTTGGCCGCCAGCCGCCGTTGCAGCAGTGGCCAGGCAGGTGCACAGCTTGCCTGCTAGCCCCGCGTGACAGCAGCTGTGACAGAAGACCCTGCGAAGGCCGAGCTGCAGCATGCAAGAAAGGCACCTGCTGGGCCTCGGGGGGTCATGCAAAGAGGACAGGGAGCCCAACTGCTCCCTCTGCACCGGGGGCAGGTGGCCTGAAGCAGAGACTGGGATGAGCCTGATTCCCGGCTGGTAAGTCCAGCTGCAGCTTAACCTCAGGAGCCACCATGCTCATGCGATGATGACCTGGCTGGGCTGCTGTGGTCCAGGCATCCTCTGCCCCCGTGTCCCCTCTGCCCCTGCTCTCCCATCCTTCCCTCACTGCTTTCCCCATCTCGCCCAGTCTCTCCCGCTTGCTCTGTTTTCCTCTTGTACTTACCCAGCAGATAAAGATGAAGCCACAGGGGAAAACGACAACAATGACAACAGCCAAAAGCTGCCTAACAAGGCCCTTTGTTCCCAGGGCACCCGGGGTGGCTCAGTGGGTTAAGTGTCCTGGGATGGAGCCCCACATCGGGCCCTCTGCTCAGCAGAGGCATCTGTGTTTCCCTCTCCCTGCTTGTGCTCTCTCCCTTGCACAGAAAATCTTGAACAACAGCAACAAAAAGCACGAGGCCTTCTGCTTTGGATTTTTTGAGGACCCTCTGTACTGTGCTCCATAGGACCTGTACCATTTTACATCGCATTCGCCATGCGGACAACATGCGGAAACAGCCTAAGGTCCTGCACCCAATGAACCAATACAGAACATGGGCCATGTGCATACAACCAAGTGCCATTTAGCCTTGAAAAGAAGGCAGAAAAAAAAAGAAAAGAAAAGAAAAAGAAAAAGAAAAAGAAATGAAAAGAAAAAGGAAAGGAAAGGAAAGAAAAAGAAAGAAAGAAAGAAGAAAGAAAGAAAGAAAGAAAGAAAGAAAGAAAGAAAGAAAGAAGAAAGAAGAAGAAAGAAAGAAGAAAGAAAGAAAGAAAGAAAGAAAGAAAGAAAGAAGAAAGAAAGAAAGAAAAGAAAGAAAGAAGAAAAGAAAGAAAGAAAGAAAGAAAAAAGAAAAAGGAAGAAAAGAAAAGAAAGAAAAGAAGAAAAGAAGAAAAGAAGAAAAGAAAAGAAAAGAAAAGAAAGAAAAAAAAGAAAGAAAAAAGAAAAGAAAAGAAAAGAAAAGAAAAAAAGAAAAGAAAAGAAAAGAAAAGAAAACTCAGAATGACAGGCAGTCCTGTCGTATGTAGTTGCATGGGTGGCCCTTGATGACTTCATGCCGAGAGGAGTGAGCAGGGCACAGAGGGACAAATACTGCGTGATTCCACCCAGATGAGATACCTGAGGGAGTCAAAGGAACAGAAGCAAAGCATAGGATGGTGGTTGCTGGGAACTGGGGGTGAGTGAGGAATGGGGAGACCCGCGGGTATGACTTTTCAGCTCTGCAAGGTGAACAGATCCTAGGGACCCGCTCCCCGGACCCGCTCTACAGCAGTGTGCCTCTGGCGACCAAGACTGTCCTGCGCACCTGAAAACTTAAGAGCCTCGATCAAATGTTGCCTTTACCACAATAAAAAAAATTATCCCTGTAGACCTGCTCCACCTAATTTTTGGCCTTCGTACTGCGCACGTACATCTATCCGGTCAAACCCAATTTTGTGATCTCATGAGAACACCAGAATGTTCTCTGCTGGAGGACAATTTCTGAATGTTACTCCCGGCCTTAAAATCCCCAATGTTTAATTGAACTCAACTCGAAAGGCCTCTGCGCTGTGCCTCCGTAGCACTTTGGTCGTGAAGGATTTTTCTACCGGTTGTACTATAATATACTGGATCCTGTAGTAACTCTGAGCTTTTCAAGACAGCCACAAAAGCTTTTCATCTTTTTCCTCCCTAGCAACTGATCTATTTATTAAGCATCTGCTGCATTCAAGAGGTGGATTCCCCACCCAAGAACTCGCCTACAGGCAAGCTTAAAATATTCCTTGAACTTGGGGTTCTATAGAATTTCCCCAAAATAGAGATATTTAGAACAAAAGTGGCATATACATCAATCACTCCACATACACACACAAATTTGGATCACGAGCATTATTATCTCATTTTACAGATGGAAAGAATCAGCCTGCAGAGCAATAATCTGGGTTGCTCTATTCACACAATCTGTACGTAGTAAAAACAGCCTGGGCACGTTGATTCAGAACACTATGCACACTCACACATGGACACTCTCCATCTTTAAGCAAGATTATTCTCCGTGTACTGTTTTAATTTATATAGAACTTACTAGAACCCAGACAATACCTTTCACTTTCTTCTTCTGATTATTCCCAACAATGGTGAGACTTTTGCACATTAAGACCAGAGGAGTGAAGTAACTCGCTCAAAGCCTTATTCCTAGCACTTAGAGGGTGAACCACAATTGGAATTTTGCTCTCTCTGGGTGCAAAGCTGAGGCTTTTTGCACAGGAGAAATCTCAGTGGGAAGCGTATCATTGTCCCTAACAACGCCCTTCAGTTCCAAAGCATCGTGATTAATAGAAATTTGGATATGATAAGGTGCTTATTCTTGTACAATTCATGTGTAGCATGTCTTGACACAATCACATGCGTTGCAAATATGATGAATACATGTGTGTTCGGTGTGTGCGCGCGACTCTTTAGAGTGGTAATTACTTTCTTTCACACAGGAGATTGATGTCTTTAATTGGCTTACACTGAAGGGACGGCAAATTGTTACCTCTGTATTTGCAAATGATTTCTTTTTTTATTCGTTCTCCTGTCCCTTTTCCAGACGTTTTCCTGGTTTCTATGAGAATCAGCGTCCTTTGATGAAACAGTGTTCTCTGGGTGATTTTGCTCTATGAGTTATTATTCCTAGCGGCCATCCAAACAATTTTACCAAGTGTCACATTTCGCCTAAATTGATACTAAAGCCGTTTAGCACAAGCTAATTAAAATTTGGATGTCCTTCATGAACAGGCCACATGACTGATGGCAATGAGCTCCATCACCATTACAGAGAACATTACTTTTGTAGATGTGCTTTACAAAGCATTCTGGAGCTATTTATTATGTTTGCATGAGCACGTAGGCTGATACATTTATTCTGTTTAAGAATAGTGATTTTAATAATACAAGAGTAACAGGATTTGAGAGATTCTGTATCTCTCTCTAACACTGGGCTTCCTCCCTTAGGTTCCCTTTCTTCTTGCTCTCACAGAGTGCAGAAGATGTGAACCATTTCCTGGGAATAAAATAACATATGTTAAACCAAAGTCAGTAGGTCTGCAAGACTAAATGCAGTTTTGAGGTCAATTTCAAATTAAATTTTCATTTTGAAGGAAGATTGTATTCATTGTAGTAAACTCCATTAAAGATATCACAAGTTTCTCTAATGAGATGTTGTTTGCTAGTGATTTTGCCTGGGAATATTGACTGGAGAAAAGACTATAGAGTCTAAATTAGTGATAGTTTTCCATCTTCTCACTTCTATGCAAGTGTATAATTGAAGAATCATGAAAGTGAAAGAGAAATTTGGTTTTTGGTTTTGTGTCATAAATACTCTCAGAAGTAATGAGTTGACTCCTCTTGGACAATTTAACAATCTGTTGCCTTAGATGACCCTGTCATAAATCTAGAAAAAAAAAAGATAAGCTAAATGACCTTGGCTGCAGTTTACTTAGGCACAAAATGGAGACAATAATAATATGAACTCCTAGGAATAGTTTGAGGATTCTATAAGATAATGCATATAAAGGGCTTAGTGTAGTTCGTGGAGCTTAGTGTTAACTAAATGCAAACGGCGTTGTTGAAGATGAGAAAGGAGATCAGCAGAATTTACCACATATTCCCTATATTTCTTGGCTTTTGCCGACATGCTACTTAGTAGGGGCAAGAACAGGCTAGACTAGTGCTCACTCGTGCTCTGCCTGCTTTGTGCACAGGTGCAAGAGTCAGCCTTCTCTTAGGTTTCTGCAAAGTCTTTGGGAATGAAGGCACCTCCTTAGCTCTAATTCTAAAAGGTTCCTTTATCTCCTCCCCGAATCACTCGTGCCCAGAGAACAGGATAAGATGGGTTGAGAATCTGCCCGTCAAACCTGTGAGGACTAATTGAATTAGTTCACAGTGGTTGGGATTGGGAGGAGAGCAAAGTGCTCAACTGCACAGGCCAGGCAAAGCCGCACAGTTGCTCTCCAATGGTCTGCACCGTCAAAGCTCCGAGTAGTCACAACCCAATGTGGTTGGTTTTTCTACCTGTTCATTTATTTATCCTTCCTTCACTATTCCACAGCATAAACATCGCAGTGGATGTTAACCAGTCTCCAAGATTTCTCTCCCACATGGTTGCCCTCTGTTCTCCAGTGAAATCTCCTAGCTCGCCAATTGTACATTCACATATATTCACATAATTCTTAGCATTTCATGGAGAGCCAACCGCAATTCTTACTACCAGGTAGCTAGAACCTACGTTGAGGGAAAACACATGGAGAATCATGAAGCAGGAACATCCTTCATTGGATATGATGGCATCCTTTAAATATGGCTCTACTAAATGTAGAAGAATGAGAAAGTACAAGGATTAATACAGCTACATGTAGTTTTCAGAATGATATAGTATTGCAAGGTATGCTTATAAGCACACAGGTAGCCATGTCATCTGGTCTATTTTACTTGGAACCTACCTGTGCTTCAAATACGCCCCTTGTTTTATATCGTCACTGCTTTGCAATGGACTTTCATTTGCTCCCGGCTGGGAGAACAGGGTGGGTGCAAGCAACAGAAAGCAATATTGTCCTCATTAAAAAAAAAAAAAAAAAGTAGACAATGAGCTTCTAAAAACACTCTAGCGCTTTAGGCGCCACCAGCATGGTGCATTCCCACCACACTGCTTCCATGATTCCCCATTAGCTGAGAGTGGATCTTAGTGATCTTAATTGCTCCTTTACCTTTATGTGCCTTGCTCATTTCAGATTCACAGTCCGGAGCATCCCAATGGCTAAGCTTACGTGAAATTTGAACTCTGATTGCACTAGGATACGAAGGAGGACGATTTCTTCCCCTTTTCAGATTCTGGATCAGGAGGGATGTACTACATCTTTGGAATATTCACAGAAGGGAAATTTCTCTAAAATGAGAGAGGGAGGGAATTATGGATACTGGACAGTTTAAATAGATAAGGACGTCTACTTTCATTGCCTCTTATGTCATTCTGATTTCTCTCTCTTCTCAATGAATTCTCCATGCTGTAGTTGGAGGGAGTTTTATATAATGCATATAAGGTCATCAGTCCTTTTAGTTTTCTTTGAACTGCACCCATTAGGGTTACACACCCTTTGGGTTGGTCTGCAAAATCTTTTCACATGTGACCCTGGTAAATGGTTCCTACCTAATCTCCCAGTACACCAGGCTCTTAAGGACACCCTCCAAGGTTTAAATAAAATATTTATGCTTTCTTGAACATGCTGATGCATTCATAATCTCTGTGCTTTGTTTGTGCTGTGGTTTCCCTGATTAACAGAATTTTAAACTCCTTTTTATTCAAGACCTAGCTCAGAGATCTCTTCCTGCATCACCACATTTCTTGACTTATTCAGATAGAAACTGGCATTGTCTGCTCAGGAGTTTGAAAGGAATATGGACAGGTAGCTATACTAACCCTTAGGCAAGTGAACAGGGGGAAAAAAAGCATCAGCACGTGGCGTCTCACCAACACATTTTACTAACTTGAAGACAGACACTGTATCTTAGTCATTTTTTAATCCATTAAAAAGATGGATCGTTGAAGCACAATCATGAGGGCAAGAAGGTGTTATATGAGCCTCTAATACAAATGAATGACACGACAACTTTCTGAATTCTAGCAGAAAAAAAAAAAAGGTAGTAAATGGATCGGTACCTGTTAGAGGCAAAATAATAATAATAATAATAATAATAATAATAATAATAATAATAAAATAGGAAGCTGCTAAATAGTCCAGGTGATACATAATGAGTAGCAACACTGGAGTTAAAAAGAAGAGAGAGTTTACAGAGATTAGGCTGAGAAAATTGAAAGAACTGGGGTTTAAGTCCAGAATCCAGCATTTTATGTTAAAAATTCATTTAAATGAACCTTCCAAAGTTTTGCTTTTATGGGACCTTTTAATTGAAATTCCTCGCCTCTATCCCAAGTTGATCATTCAAGCGAGTTATGTCAGAAAAAGGCAGAATGTGGTAGAAACACCAACATCTGTTTCTGACAATTTACCAGTAACCCTCACCCACACAGGAAGAGGTTTAAAGACCTTTGGATGATCCCCACCAGTGGGCATTGGCATGGAAATACCAACTTTTAACCCTATTTGAAAATAATTCTAAGTGGGGGTTTTGTGCCTCTTGGAAGATTCATCCTGGTGATAATTGCAGTGAACGAGAGTTACACCTTAGAAGATGAGATCCTATCATCAGTGTGGTGATTGACGGGAAATTATAGTGGTGTTGATGACAGATCTATAATTACATTACAAATATTTATCTCTAGAAAATCCTCCCTGAATTGCTTCTCACATGGTATGACTTCTCTTCCCCTCCTTCCTTTGCTGACATCTATTGCGATTGACATCAAATTTACAGAGTAAAAAAAAAAAAAAAAAAAAACTAATAGGATTAAAACTTGGATAATAAGTGATCGCCCGATCTGAGGGCAGATATTCCTGGTTTCATAAAGTTTGCCTCCAGGAAAAGTAGCAAATGCAGATGGAAATGTCATTTTGCTGAAATCCACACTGATCGTAAAGGAATTGCTCACAAAGTTCTTCAGCAGAAACACTTAGCTGACCACGTCTGTTGACTGCTCTCCTAGCGCGTGGCTGGCATTTCAGCCCCCGGTGCCATGTGCTGGGGAACAGGGGAAATACTGAGGACACGGTGACACATGCAAGCTGATTTCCAAGCTCCATCAGTTCTGTGAAATAATCCATCAACTTCTATCAAACCGTCTCTTAAATCTATCCCTCTTTTGATATCTCATTGTTTCACTTTAACCAGGTCCTTGACTCTGTTCATTTGGATTATTTCAACAGCTCTTTGACTGGCCTTTATGCCTCCAGCTGACAGATTTTGCTGCTATAGTTAGATCCAATCATGGGCATTTGGGCATAAATATCTATGTTTAGGAGATAAGATAGCTTTTCATTGACTACGACATGCGATCCAAACTCCCTACTCTGGCTCTATCACAGATGTAACGAGACTCCACGGAGCGCCAATTAGGTCGTTAAGGGGAGGTATGGCTCCTGCACTTTCAATGCCAGGATGCGGGGAAGATGCTTCTGTTTGTGCTCACCACCTCGTACTACGTCCTCACAACAGTATTGCGTCCGGCTGCGATTATTAAGCTACTGTTACAGATCAGAAAACTGAGGCACGCCAAAGAGGCATCCCTGGTCACACCGCTCACAATCGCCGTTCAAACGCACGTCTGCAGATTGCTCACCTGTTGGCCATTTGCCTGAGACATCAGTACTTAGTGGAGAGAAACTCCAGGTCAGGGAGGTTTTATTGTTGTCTGCTTGCTTTTGTTTGATGGTTATTCAAGATACGAATCCTGTTTTGTTCCTTTGAAAGAGATCTGAGCACAATGAAAGCCAAATGAATATCTATCCCTCTGTAGCGTCTATGGTCTCGAGGACACCCATGTACAGTGACAGGAAGTCAGCTACTAATATCAAGTAATAGACGTTGTGCTTGCAGATGGGTACGTTATATCGTGGCAAAATATCTTCTCAACCGTTTTTGCTTGGTTATTGTCATTTCTTCCAAGAAATCAATGCCATTGGAGATGGGTGACAGCAGTGACCTGGCAGGTGTGATTGCACTCTGAATAGCAAGCTCTTTCCGTAGATACGCTTTTAAAAACTGCAATTTCCTCTCCAAGAACAAAGGTCATGCAGTTCTCTGAATTGCCAGGCAAAAGCCGGGGCACATTGGCTGATGTGACCCCTCCTCCTCCCTTGGAAAAATTAGGAGGTTGTCAGAGACAAGTGTCATTGGGGGTTGAGTGATTGCTTTGCTAGAAGAAGTCCCTTTAAATTACAAACTAACGTGACTCTTTCAGCAGTGCTACTTAGAGCTAGCTGCAGGTGGAGGAAGATGAGCCACAAAAGGAATTTGATTTCGCTTGTCATTAATTTTTAATTTGCTTTAGAGCCATCTTTAATTTCTCTTTGTAGTTTTCATAATTTCCCTTTGCATATGACGCAACACTACTCCTTGATGATCGGTCCAAGGATAAAAACGATGCTTTATTTCAGACGTAGCAACCCCGGCACGCTTTGTGCAGACGTCGTGTGAGTCTGCGAGGGAAGAGACATCTGTGTCCTGTGCCTCCTAACCTGGGAATGCAGAGCTGTTAGAGCCTGGCAGGAAAAATCCAACTTACGGGGAATTACATTTCTCGGGATCGTTCCCTTAAGATATGACATTGGGAATAATCCCGGAGTCTCGGTGTGCTGGCCTGCTGCATCTGGTATTTCTAAGAATGGCAGCCAGAGCCCACCAGCACCTGGGCTGGGCCTCCCCTCCAGCTTTGTCTCTGCCCATCATCTCTGGCTTCCCAGCCAGTATGTAGATTCTGGCCCTTTCCAGGGCACAACAGCATCTTTTGCAAACTTTATTTTTCTTGATCGCTACTTCCCTTTTTAGATCCTAAGGAAACCTGAATGAGTCAGTTTAGGAAGTGGAGGTTCTCATCCGAAAGATACGAGGGCTTCCGACTGGATTGAAAGTTCAGAAAACAAGCCATGCAAAGGGCCAAGGTACCGCTTCATCCAGAAGAGAGAAGCTGCCAGGCGTCCCCCTGGCAAGGCTCTGCCTCCCGCGGCCTGCTGGCACCCCCTCCCCGGGAGATGCGGCCTGTTGGGGACAGAACATCGCGGTCCTAGGCTCCTGTGGCTAGAAACGGTGACTCGCCTTCACAGATCTATTTTTAAAACCCCAGAAGGTTCTTGAATTGACCCATTTGGATCAGTAGCCTATTAACTTTTGGAGTAATTACTCGTAGAAGCGAGGAGCAAGATCTTCCGAAAATATGGGCAATCGCACTGAAAACTTTGGTTGAAATGAGAGAGGAGCAGTTTACTAAAACCAGGAGGGGGTGAACAGTGAAGGGGGGATTATAACCAAGAGATGCGTCCTCTCCACCCTCGGCTGGGCCAGAAATCTCCCCTTCCACTCAGTGATCATTCTCTATCGTGTCTCGGCTTGGTGACTCCTATTGTCTAAGGATAGAATGAATTTTTAGAACGAAGACAGAAAAAGTTATCGGATTACAGTATTTATTTTTTCAAATTCCTACATATATGTGTGTGTATGTATATAATCGGAAATACGGCTGGAATTACTCTTTGAACAAGTACGAGCATTGCTGGTGTGGGAGGAGGGTGACAGCAGGGTTAGTTGGGAAGTTTAATTTTTGTATCTTTTTGAAATGGGTTAAAATCTGCACAGTTTAGCTACTATTATAGTTTTACTTTTGCCTTTACTCATTTCACTTAGTGCCACCACTTAAACATTCCATGCTCTTAAAATATTTTGTGAATATTTTGTGAGTAAATGCTATTGGCCTTGTAGCATCACATCACATAGTATAGCCAAAGATTCTCTTGTTGTTGGAAACTTATTGTCATTCTTAAAATAGTGAGTAAACACTCATCCTTTTGGGATCAAGGAATTACAATATTTAGGTTTTGCTCTGGACATAAATTTCTAGAATTACAGGGTCAGAATATATGAATGCTGTTAATTCATACTGACAACTTATTTCCTAATGAACAACCTTGAGCATAATGTGTAAATGTATTTGTTTTGCCATAGACTTGCTAGAGTGTTATATTGTTGTTCTAAGCAACAATTTGATAGCAGAAAAATAAATCTCATGTTATGCAACTTACACTTGTTCATCCTCTTAGAAGGTTTTCCGTACACTCGTGAAGCACTCGTTCCCCGTCCTCTGAGCTATGCACGTCGGTTGGCAGTCCAGGTACGTTCCAGCACATTGTTCATGGCAGCCATTAGCACAAACATCAGGGGTATTAATTGTATCTGGAATTACAGCCTCATGCATTTATTAATAGCTTTGGTGACTGGAGTTTCTAATTTTTGTTTTTACTAGACTTTCTTTTTGTTTCCGTCTTTTTCAAGTTTCCTTCCAATGCCAGTTAGTCAACATACCGTGTTACATTAGTTCCCAGGGCACAATATAGGGATCCAGCAGTTCCTACAGCCCCCGGTGCTCATCACAAGTGTCCCCTATTGTTTTTATATGAGTATCTCAACACTTTTAAAATTTGAAAATCTCTTCCGTACAGAAGTATTCTCATTCAAAGCCAAAATTACCGAATTTATCCCTCCTGGAACCATAATGATCACACCTAGGAATTTCATCTTATATATTTGGTGAGTGAGACAGTTTAATGCTATGTTTGGATTTTGCCCACAGGTTTCTATTTTAAGAACTGAAGGGATTTCAAGAACTAATGAGACAGTGTGATGAAGGAAAGAGCAGAGGCCTGGGGGAGGGAGGGACCGGGATGCTCTCCTATCCCAGTCCTTGACCAGTCACTTCCTCCCTAGGCACCAAAATCCCTTCACAGCCTAAACAGAATAGTCATCGTGATGGCCAACGTGCCCCTTCTGGCTCAAACATTTTATGGTCCTACAGGGAGGTGCTCCTTGGCAAATGATGTGCAGCAGAAAAAGACTCAAGGGTACGTCGGGCGAATTTGGTAATTGCCCGAAGCCGTCACCACACTGGGATCTGTGTCCAAGTGATTGTTTTCTTAAGAGTTTTTTTGAGACTTCAAATACTTGTTTCCTGGGCGTGCTCTCATGAAGCCCCACAAACCGGGTGGGTGAAGACAACACAGATTCGTCCCCCCCCCAGTTCCAGAGGTGGCGTGTCTGAAGTCAAAGTGTCAGCAGGGTGACGCCCCCTCTGAGACCCTGGGTCACCTCCTTGCTTGCCTTGTCCCAGCTTCAGGTGGTGGCTGGTGGTCTTTGACATCCCTCGGCTGCCACCCCACCCTGGCCCTGCGATCTCTGCCTGTGCGATCACATGCTCTCCCTGTGTGCCTCTGTCTTCACATAGCCTTTTTCTCCTTCTTAAGAATATCAGTCATATTGGATTAGGGCCCAACCTAAAGGCCTCATCTTAGCTTGAATACATCTCCAAAGACCCTAGTTCCAAGTGAAAATCACTCTCTCAAGTACCAATAATAAGGACTTTAATATATCTTTTGCGGGGAGACAATTCCACCCATAATATCACCTATATTTTTATTTTATTATTTTATTTATTTTATTTTATTTTATTTTATTTTATTTTATTTTATTATTTTATTTTATTTTATTTATATTTTATTTTTTTAATATTTTATTTTATTTATATTTTATTTTATATTTTATTTTATTATTTTTTATTTTATTTTATTTTTTATTTTATTTTATTTTATTTTATTTTATTTTATTTTATTTTATTTTATTATTTTATTTTATTTATTTATAAGATGCTCTGCTGTCTCTGTTCACTAGGAATGGAGCCTGAAAATCTATGCGGGATGATTTGGCATTGGCCAACTATTGGCATTGTAAACTATTCAGTCCACCAGTAGGTATCCTTGGCCCTAGGACCATGCATAGATCAACTCTTAGATGAGAGGGATGAGACTGATGTCATAACTAAGAAGGGGAAACACATCCAAGGGAAAATTGAGAGATTAAGGATGGACTTCGCATTTTGTAACTGTTGTCATAACTGAACAAAAATTAACTCCTCTTTGGAAATAAATGGGAATTAATTTGTCAGTGTCTTACAGAATATAAAAAGATGGAATTGGATCTGAATTCACTCAGCATTATACTACTAGGAGTCCACATTCCTAACTGCAGCAATCTACCTGTGTTATGTACCGTCTCTGACCTTGAGTACCTTACCTGTAAAATGGAATGATAATCTGCTTAGGGGATCAGTATTGAAAAACGGGAAGCCTGGCACATCATGAAAAGCTCCGTGAATTTAAAGTTTACTCCCGAGTCCTTATGCTATTTTCCACAAGTGAAATTTGAAATATTTTCTCATCAGGTGGTGGCTCCTTGAGAGCAGGGACTTTGATCTCTCTGTGTCTGAAATAAATGAGCACTAAGCAGTAGGTGAATGAGCGATAGAATGAACAACAAGGAACTGTCCTGAGTTTCTGAGCAATCTGGATAGAATTACAGGCACAGCCAGGGGGATGCCAACCACATTTTCCTCCCATGATGTCTGTCAAAAGAATGCACTGAAGGGCACCTGGGGGGCTCAGCGGGTGAGCATCTGCCTTCGGCTCAAGGCCTGATCCTGGATCCCAGGATCCAGTCCCACATCGGGCTCCCTGCATGGAGCCTGCTTCTCCCTCTGCCTGTGTCTCTGCCTCTCTCTGTGTGTCTCTCTCTCATGAATAAATAAATAAAATATTTTTTTAAAAAATGAAGTGAATATGAAACAAAGACAAGAAGAAGGGAAATGACTAAAGAAGTTACATGGATGCCAGAAAATAGAAAACAGGTGTTGGAAGTGCAGGGAGGCAGAAGAGGACCTTAGGGACACTCATCCGTTGAGTGTATGTCTATGGAAGAGGGCGGGTGCAGTGGTTGTGCTTCTCCTTCACTGTGGAGCTTGCGTAGACACGATGCAGGTACCCCCGCCCTGCTTGACCCTCTGGCACACCCACGATGCTATGTCTCTGCCCTCACCAGCTCCTGTGCACATGAGCTCAGCCTGCAGAAGGGCTGCAAGGCTACCAGCAGCCCGGGGGGTGGGGTGGGGGTTCCAGTCTTCACTCTCCAGCCCCCAAGCTCATACTCTGAGCAAGTGCAGGCAGTGGCCTGGGCTGCGGAGGGCAGCTCCTGGTGGGCCTGGCAGCAGGGCTCTGGGTGGGAGGAATCAAGATGCTTAAGAACAACTGTGGCTTAGATGCTTCTCTGGGACCAAATGTGACATTTCCAGCTGGCTTTGCTCAAAAGAGCCCTCTTCCCTTTCACCGTCCTGCATGCTTGGTTTTTGAGTCTGTGTCTGAGAGCAGCTCGGCCGGAAGTTCCCCTCAGAAAGAACTCTGTCGTCAGAACAGGGTCACATGGAATCAGGGCTATCCCAGGAGCTTTTTTGTTGTTGCTGCCGGCTCAAGGGGCAGTGATCAAGGGGTGACTGCTCCCAGGAACTTGGGAGGGCGACTAAGATCTGTTGGAACTGCGTCTCAATTCTTGTGCCCGTAGATCCTCACCTGAACAGTACAAAGCAGGTTTTGTGAGCTCCATTCCAGAAATCAGGAATATGAGACTCAGAACTGTGAAGAATCATGCTCTTGGCCACGAAAGGTGATAGGGCAGGGTCTGGTTTTGACCAGGTCTGCTGGCCCTTCGTGTCATGCGTCCTTGCACACAGGGAAGGAGAAAGGCCGTGCTGAAGCCACAGCGATTATTCAGTACCTCCTGTGCAAGGGGCCTGTGGTCAGTGGGTACATGCAGACGGGCCTTGTAGGCCAGGAGCCCTTGTAGTGAGTATCTGGTTTATCACGGTACCTTCTCTTCGTCCTGGTACCTTCTGTGTCTAGCACAGTATCTGACACCTAGTAGACCAGTGATGCAGTTGTTGAATGAATTCATAATATCACCAAACCAGCCTTTAGCATTAGTTTTCCAAATAGACAGTGATGCCATAACTTAATCACAGTGTAAATAAGGGTTTGTCTATTGAAAGAAAAAAAAATATCAGTGCGAATCTGTAGTCCACGGGGAGAGATCCCTTCTGGATCAATCTATAAGGAATCCGTCATGGAGCAGGTGGAAAAATGTGCTGGATTTGAAAGATGAACATTCACCAAGTAGAGATAAAGATTTGACGGGAAAGGTCTTCCGGGTGGTCTACAGAGAGGAGCTCATGGGCTCACGCTTCCTGAGTTCCCTTCCCGTGGCTGTGACTGCAGGTCATAATAAAGGCTAGCCCTATTCCAAGAGTTCCCTTGACCCCGTATTAGGTTCCTGGGTCCCCTATATGACAAATTACCATACACCAGGCGGCTTGAAAGAGTAGAAACTTATTGTCTCATAGCTCTGGAGGCTGGAGGTCTGCAAAGCAGGTGTTGGCAGGGCCTGCTGCCTAGGGGACGATCCTTCCTTTCCTCTTCCAGCTTCCGTTGGCTGCCGGCACTCCTTGGCCTCCCTCGGCTCGTCGATGTAGCACACCAGAACCTGCCTCCATCTTCACATGGCCTTTTCCACTGTCCTTCTTCTGATAAAGGCACCAGTCATCGGATGCTGCTCTAATCCGACATGACTTGATTTTATCTTGGTTGCATCTACAAAGACCCTATTTCCAAATGAAGTAGCATATACAGGTTCAGGTAAATTTCCAGGAATTTGAGGAAGGGGGGCCCTAGACAAGTCAGCACAGTCCCTGGTGATGGGGACAATAACAAAGCAGGATTTGAATGAGGTTAGTGTGATCTACCTTCTGTGTGAGTTGTATGTACGGGGATGCCTGTGCCCTGAATAATTGAAATTCAGAGTCTGTGAGAACCTTGTGGTGTTTCGGTTCACCCCTCACGGCCGCCTGAGAGTCACCCCAGCAAACATCTGCTGATTCTTCCCCCGGCCTCCCCTTCAGCTGCTCTGGTACTCACTGGCTGCTTTACAGGACACTAAATCCTCCCTGCCCTCGAGTCACTAAATCAGACTCTTAATAACATCCTATTAGTTGTATAAAATAAGGATTTGAAGCAAACCAGATAGATTTTGGTGGTTTTCTTTTTTCTTTTTTTTTTTTTTTTTTTGCATTTTAATTAAATTCACATTGATTTGGAAAAACAGATTTATTGAGACCTTAACAACCACATAACACACATAACCAAGTTGTTAAATCTCGATAAATGTTTTTTGGACAATCAATGGACTTTTGATTAATGACAAATATCTGTTTTAATAAATCTCAATGAAATAAAGTGTTGAGTATAGGTGGACATTTTAATTAAGCTGGACTTCCTTATTCTTATACCTAACTTCCTTATTCTTATACCTTCCTTATTCTTAATAATTGCTTATTCCAGCCTTTTTCCTTGAGAAAAAAAAAAAAAAAGATGTGTCCATTCTTCTGTTTACCACACTAAGTGAGGAAAGACAATGACATTTTTATATCTGCATGAATGTTAAACAAAAGCTTCTTAGGGCCTATCTCCTTACAATCTCCATTTTCTCAAAGAAGCTTTCCAAGACCTGTATAAAGGTTTTAATCTTTCCAACCCATGTGTGCTTTTTCTTTAGATACTTTAAGTGACTTAAAAATCATGCCATTTAACTGTGTACTTGTTTGTTTGATAACAGACCTCACTCCTAGTTATAAAGCCCATGACACACACACACACACACACACACACACACACAATCTAAATAATAAATAAATAAATAGATAAATAAATAAATAAAGCCCATGACAACGGCAAGCCCGATTGATGAAACAGCCATGTGCCCCATTGCACCGAGAACAGGCCCTCAGGGCCTTCTGTGCCTCTTCCTTCCCATCCTCTTTACCTCATTCATTCCTCTGTGTAGGACTCAAATCAGTGGTCAGCTGAGAGGTCTCTGTGGTTTACTGATATGTGATGTACTTGATGTCTGGAGTCCTGTCATGTGCCCTCTATCGTCCCAAACTCTAACACCAGGCCTGATGCTCAGATCCAAGTAGACACCAATGAAGTCTTGCTGTAAAAATAACATCTGTGTATGAAATACTGGAGCCCAGTGTATAGTCACAGAACTTCTCCAGGCTTCGGCCCTTCAAAGAGGTGACGAAGGGGTGGGCGGTGTCACTTGCTCTCTACCCCTTAAACTCTTTGTATTACCTAAGTCCCCCATAAGAATACACAGCTGCATTTTCTAAAAGCTTGGTCTGCATCCTTTTGTTTGATATTGATAAACCGTTGACACCTTGTTTCATTGGACATCTAAAAATAAATCGTGCCCAGTGCACCATAAATTACTACCTTCATATCATTTGTACAATGTCAACGCCGCAATAGGTCACAGCAATAGCCGCTGGAGAGGGGAAGAGAGTTAAGAAGGGATGAAGCCACCATATCTGTGAGTCTTTTCTGGGAGAGACCAGGGAGGCAAGAAGAGGTGTGTTTGTGCCTGAGTTAATAAAACTAAAACTCTTTTGCTTCTAAACAGGAACTACAGATTTTTTTTTTTTTTAAGTAGAACTGCCAGATATATATTCAGCAGGTGACAATCTGAGCATATGCTCTATTTCGGGTCCTATGCTTGGCAAGGCAACAATTCTATGGTATCCAATTATTTACTGCACAAAAACTGGTAATTCAATATCATTAGCTCTCTTTTATATTGAGGAAATCTAAGCTGCGGAGAGGTATACAATCCGCCTAGAGTCACACAGAGAATAATGAATAAAAGCAACTTTAGAAATTCTATCTCTAAATGCTTTTTTTTTTTCCCTTCGAACTCTTCTGATGAATGTGACAATATAGACTGGATTTATAAGCAGATCCTGGGTGTCAATCTAGCTTAAAAAGATCTGATCGATATTTCCAGGACCACTGCAGGTCAGCTCAAGAAGGCCAAAGATCTAGGCCAAACATTTGACATCTACTAGGTAGTAGGTCAACAAATTCTACAATAATGATTAAAATAAAAATCCAGCTAGCAGAATTTTTGCACAGCGCAAAGATAAGCTAAGCTATATCTTAACCAACTGGTACCCCACGAGGTTGAGTGGCCTGCCCAAGGTCATATTGCTAATACATAGGAGGCCTGGGATCCCAGTTTGGGAAAGATGCTTTAGAAGGATCTCTTAAGCACTAGCCGTTTTTACCAAGAGGGACAGCCCATTTAGCTGAAACCTCAGTCCCCAGTCTTAGTCCTTTGGGTTGATAACTGGGCTTGTCAGTTGGTTACACTTTTTCCCCTGACATTTCTTTTCTTCGTTCCCTTATCACCATCATCTCTTGATTGACAACCCCGAAAAGACTGCGCAAAAGTCTCCCCTTGCATTCGCTAGAGCAGTCTACTGCCTGGCTGATATATGTGTCTGTTCAAAGTGTGGCACAAATGTTTGGTTAAAGATAATGACCCAGTCTGAAAATTACTGTGATAAAAGTGTCATGTAATTTTCCAGGGTGACTTTGAAGTAAGGCTTGCCATATAAATGTGGGGGATTGAGAGAGCCAGCTATTATTTTCTTCCTTGATGAGCACTAAATTAGTGTATTCCTCAGCACCAAGGCAGTGGGCAGTCTCCATGTTGTTCATTTCTCTCCTCCTCTCCTTGTGGCTGGGCTGAAGCAATACCCAAGACCATCCCTGAGCAGTAATTCCCAGGAGCACGGATTTTTTTTTTTTCACAACTCACTGCTTCCAATAGTTGAAAGGACACAGTTCTAAGTCAAGCAGAACTTTATTAGAATATCAGCTCTATGTGGATTTACAAGAACTATCTGGGCCCCCATTTTCTTTCCTGTAAAAATCGGATTTCGTTGCAAGCATTCCATGAAATAAAATATGAAAAAATACCCGGCAGATAAAAAAGTGCTTTTTAATTGTTAGTTTGAATCAGCATTTTATTTGTTCAAAATAAAGATTCTCGGGCCTTGCCCTGTGAGATTCTAATTTAAGATATCTCAATTGGAGTCTAGGAATCTACATTTCTAACCAACATTCTAGGTAATTCTAACATAGGCTAGGCAGGGCCATGCTTTGAGAAATATGGGCACTAAAGGATATAATGATTACATAACAATAATAACAACATAATTACTGTTCATCGTGTGCTATGTGCAAGGGACTGTGCATTAATCTCCTCTGCACTTGGCATAAGACATGACTCATACTCAGTATATGCCAATGTTTGCCATTCTCCTAACTCTCTTTTTCCTCACTCAGTGTTTTCTAAACATGGAGTTCTTGGAGAAAGAGTAGATGTAAAGGAGGCTTAGTTGTACGAAGCAGAGTTGGCTGATCAGAGGACAACTTAATGTTGGGGATGGATCTTTCATCTTCAGCAGGAACTTCCAGGAGGAATTTGCTTCCCAAATTGTGCCTGATCTTTAGCATTTACCCTGTCTACATAAACTATTGAAATTCTCCTTCCCCAAGAAACTGTCATGAACTTGCCTAACTACTGTTTTAACAGCCCAGTGATGTACCCACCGTCATGGAAAAAATGGTGCCATTTTCTCCATGCCATAGGTAGGAATAACACAAAAGACCTTTAATATGCCCCTCTCTGTTTGGGGTTGTGTCTTTTGCATATTTTTCTGCTCTTCCTTGACTTTTCCGTGCTATTCCAGCCTTCCGGTTTATATATTTTTTCTTCTTTCCATAACTCAAGTCTTTCTACCTTTTTAAAGATGAGAAATTCGAGGCATAGGGCCTTACTAACTCATTAGACCTCTTAATGTTTGTGCAATCACTATGCCATTTTTTTAAAAACAAACAAACAAAAAAAACCCCACTAGTATTAATATACTATTTTAAAGACTACTATTATTTTCTCCATTCTCTCATTGTACAAATAAGCAATGAGTCGAGAGTATTCGCAGGCCGCACGCTGTGTATGAACAATATACTTTTCTTTTTTGAGATCTAATATTCAGAACGAAATATATATGGTTGACTGAAGTCAGTAACAGTGTTCTCTCTGAAGGTCAAAACTTCTGACTAGTGACTCAATCTAATTAGGTTAAGCTTAAGGTGATAATGTGTGAATTGTCAGCGGCTAGAACATTTATTCTTATTTTTTTTTCTAAAGCAGTGTCCTTTAAAACAGTCAATTAACATGCTGCAAAGAAGAGTTTCCAGATAACTCGAGATTGAATTGAAAGGCTTTCCTTCCCCTGACAGAGCAGAGGGGTTGAGTACCTGACTTCCCTTTCAAAGTCAGTGATCCATGCAGCACTTCTGATTGGAAAGATGTGAACCTTTCCAGTCCTTCGTGTACATATAAATGGAGAGGCTAAGGAAATTAGTCAGAGTCTGGCCAAGAAGAACTGAAGGATGGAAGAAGCCTAACTGCCCTCCAATGTGCCCACCTGTCTCTGGAGTATTATGATTTATACTTTTTTATTTAAAATCCTGTATAAAGGAATTAGTACAGGATAAAAATATCTAAAGTAAGTGCGAGTCACAAAAAAAAAAACTCTGTAAATTAAAATCATTTCTATATTAATATTTTATTTGAAATTTGCCCTGACAGGCTTCTACTTGGGGAGCTTTAATAGAAAGCTGGCAGATATGATCAAGAACCTCTCTTTATATTAAGAACTGTTGGACACCCGCATTTATTGTATCTATAATCTTTAAGTGTTCACAGAGAGAGACAAAATGTAATAAGAATTTCTTAGGAATAAATAGGCCCCCCACAATACACAAGAAGTGTAAGGACTTGAGCTAAAGAGAACTAGAGGAGCATCACTGAATGAGGAAGCCTTGAGATACTCCCCAGACCTGGATTTCTGAGAAGTCTGTTTATGTCTCTGGACTTTGATCTTCTTACCCTTATAATGAGGGTACGAACTAGAAGAATCTTAGGTCCCTTGTGCATAAATGACTTTAATCTAAAACTCGGTAAATTAATGAATGTTAAGTGTCAGTAATATGTGTCAGGTATCGTGGCGAGCCCAATCAAATGCATTGTCCATACCACACCCCAGCGGTAAATTACATATGATGATGAGTAGGAAAACTACTGAAAAGGAAAAGCACTAGTTCTATGGGAATATAAGACAAAATGGCTTGGCCTAAGATACAGGACACCAAGGAAATAATGCAAGAGAAAATCTGGGAGAAAGCGTAGAAGGTCATTGAAAAAGGGGTGAGGGCAGACAAAATGTAATAAGAATTTCTTAGGAATAAATAGGCCCATTTATTTATTATTTATTTATTTATTTATTTATTTATTTATTATTAAGTATATTTACTTCAGGCTGAGGGAGGCATTTGCAAAGGGTCAAGGGTCAGTGCCAGAAAGGAGCAGGATAGAGTTGATCACTGACAAAAAGAGCAGCGTGCGTGAATCACAAAGAAAAACACAAGGTAAGTACAGGACAGGAGTCAAAGGGCACATCGGCAGGATTCGGGGGTGCACCCTCAAACACGGGGAAGGCATTGCGGATTCCAAGCCTTGCAGTCATGTCGTGATGGCATTGCATTGGCATTTTAACTATTTGGGCAGCTATTTGGAGAAAATACTGGAGGAGAGCAAGAGTGGATGCAAAGAGCCCAGCTTGTTGCTTACCACGTTCACCTTGTAAGGGGTGATAGTGGTTCTAAGAAGTAGAGTGAGAAGTAGTTATGGAGAAAATCATACGGAGTAGAGACTCGTGCACTAGGTAAAAACCATGAGAGGGACAGTGAACGCAGGGTTTCACGCCGTCTGCCATTGCGATTCCCTAGAGGTTTTGGAAGAAGTTGAGAAGGAGACATTTTTAAATGCTTATCACTTCTTCAATACAAAAATGAATACTGGAGCAATAATCACGTATTGAGACTCCAGCTCTTCACACATATTTAAAATATGCCTTCTCTTTTTTAATTTCCATAAGGAGGCATTCTCGTATACACATAACCAATGAGAACAAGGAAGCCCTTTTTGCAAAGAGTTATAAAAATGTTTTGACAATTATGACAGAACCATGGGTAAACACAATTTAATTATTTGTCTGATCTTATATAAGTGTCTTATTTTCTCTGAGACTCAGTTTCTTTATCAGGCAGGGAGTGAAATAAAGTAATATCTCAGCTTTTTCTACCTCTGAGATTCTGTTCTTTCTTAACCCTCTTGCCAACTTTCCTTCAAAATCCTATGGTCAGCCTGATGGCTGACCTCGTCTAGTGACGTGTCGGAGTCACTGACCAGGTGCTTGCAGCTCTTGTGCATCTCAGGGTGTGACTGAAAGGCCCTGATCTCCCCCGTCACGGAGTACTGGACAGAGACCCTGGGAATCCTTAGATCGAGAGGAAACCAAAGCTGTTTACAGCATGTGGGCCTCATCTTTCATTACATAGGTCTCGTTTTCTGGGACACGCCTGGATCTGCATTTCAATCGGAAGCACACGCACATCCATTAATCAGCCACACAGGAGAGTAAGCGCAGAGCTCCGACCACCTCCCTCCCTCCCTCTCTCTCTCTCTCTCTCTCTCTCTCCCTCTCTCCCTCTCTCTCTCTTTCTCATTAGCATACATTACACTATACCCCTTGGATTTATTTTTATCATTATTCTTTTTCTAAAGGAACGTCAAAGCCTAATTTCTCTATTAATATTGATGTGTTCAAGTTCTTGAAGCCAATTACTTTAGACAGTTTAAGTATTTAACCAATGCTTAGAATCTCAAGGATGTTAACATTAGGATCTGTGAGAATGATTACATGATGCATGGTGTAAAGCATCTTGTTCATTTAACAATTATAAAAGGGGAGATGTACCATAAAATGTCACCGTGGTACTTTGAGGAAGCCAATTCAAGACAAACCACTTGGCTTGTATTCAGTGAGTACCCACAAATACTCAGATAGTACGATTTGCCTTTTCAGGATCGGAGGATGGATCTTTAATTGTCATGTCTTGCACCGGCTCCAACCCAGTTAATTTGTTTGTTCTCAGTTGCTGAGTCCCTCTGGTTTCACTTGGATCCGTGACAGCTCTCCATCTCCGTTGCACTGACTTCCCTCATCCTACCATTACTTTTCATCCAACTGTGGCGATAACTTTAGAACAAATTCCATATCTCCATTCTTCACCTACACCAAGCATTCTCCACAGGAAGTCCAAGAACTTCTAACATGCATTTTTGCCTAGAGAATTTGAATGGCTTTTCACCTTTAGTGGGGGAACTCTGAGTCTTTCCTGGATGCAGAGTGGCCCTTGGGAATCCCCACTGCCCTCTCTTCCATTCTCACCCTGTCATTGCCTGTCCTGCCTGTCACTGTTGAAGACAAAACTGAGGCCATTTCCTCTCATTAGGTCATTTAGAGATATGTTTTAGGCTGAGAGAGCACCTTGGATTCCCAACAAACATCTTCAGGCAACAAGAAGGGACTTTTTGGGGCTATAACACAATGATAAAAGTAATGGGGAATAAATCCAGAGATATAAACAGAGGATAGATGATGAATATCTAAAAATCATATGAAGGAATTGCTGATGAGGCAGTGTGATCATTGGAACCATTTATCTGGGTGGACATTCCATGTCTATTCACCAACTCCAAGAGAAGTCATACTTATCAGAAGCCTCTTTGGTATGCCTGGCATCAGAGCACAAGGGGTTGGTTGTGTCAGGCTCCTGGAATGATACCCTAAATCTCCACAGTAGAGATTTGGACCACAACCTGGACTGCACAATTTATGTCCCTGGAACTCCACGATTCATCTGTTGGCCCATTCTTTCCTTAGATACAGCAACACAATTTATGCTAAAGCAGAATTTGTCAAGCCAATCCAACTAAAAGTCCCTTGAAAAATCTTTAAAATCACCCGTTTCTTGAAGCAGTGTTCCATGGTTCACCCTAAAAATGTCCCGATACATGTGATCTGATACTTGCTGGGGCAAGCTCCTTCCACGTGCAAAAACTGTCTACTCACAACTAAAATGTGGTGTAGCCCTTGCCAGCCAACAGAGATGGTTTCCATCTAAGGACTGAGGGAGAGATGAGACAAATGCATCGTGATAGTTAAAAAGTGATGCAGAATATAAAATAACCGTGAAGAAAATAGTAGAATAGTTATCACCAGGCAGCTCCTGATAGACTACGGTGTGAGTGGCAGGGACAATAATCACAATAGAATTGGAAGAGCGGTTAGAGGAGCCTTTGAAAAAGAGAGGGGGTTGGTGATAGATCTGAACGTACACGCGAGATTTGAGTGGTGGCCAGAGAGAAGAGGGACATTCCTGGTAGGTGGGTCTGTGTGCTGAAATTACCTTTTTAAACAGATGATAAATTATATCTAATGTACAGCGAGGTTCTCTCTGAGACAAATTATGCAGCCTATCCTACAAATGGGACTTCCCTAGCTGTCAAGGGGTTCCGCAGACTGAACAAGTGATGGGCAGGTTAGAGGAGACAACAGTGAAAGGCCTGTCTTTTGCTAAACTCAAGAAAGGCATCAGACTGGAACTCGTCAAGGGAGAGATGTCATTAAAGTGGGGATAAGCTGTTTTTATGAGGCTGCCTGCCACCATCTTCTCACTTCCCACATTCTTTCAGGATTTCACAAGGACTTGTTGAGTGACTACTCTGTGCCAAATTTGGATGTCATCTTTAGCTGCATCTGAATATCCCCTGCTGTTCTCCATACTGTCCTGAGAGGCATCGCCTTTCATTACTGTCCCAGCACAGCGAGAATGAATCAAAGCCACGTCTTAGTGAAAGGGACCTTGACTTGAATCCCACCCTTTTTTCTCCCTATCTGTTACCTCTGTCGATCTCCTGACCACCTCTGAATTTCAGTTTCCTCATCTATAAAACAGAAGTAAGAAAAGCTTATCTTACCATGCCACTAGCAACCTCAGTAAGGCAGGTTTCTCAGCCATGAGTATACATTAAACAATGTCTGGGTAATTTAAAAACAAAACAAAACAAACAAAACAAAAACCAAACACATCACACACACACACACACACACACACACACACACATACACACTTAGGCTATGTCCCGTCTCCAGAGAATCTGACTTAATTGAACCGAGGAGGAAGTGGACATCAGTATTTTTCACATTTTCTCCATGTACTGTAATGGTCATCAGAAGTAAGAAAGGTAGAGATTAAAATACATAACCTGGCAAGTACCATACTTGAGCACAGGTTTCTGGTAAATGCCAGCAAGTGCTTTTTACTTTTTCTCCAGTTTTGTTATGAAAACTGGAAATAAGAACATTTGTAAGATATTGATCCATAAAAGAGTTGTATTGGCAGGGGGGGTCTAGGTGGCTCTGTCAGTTAAGCAGCTGACTCTTGACCTCAGCTCCAGTCTTGCTCTCAGGGTCATGAGTTCAAGCCCCATGTTGGGCTCCACATTGGGCGTGGAGCCTACTTAAAAATAATTTTAAAAAAATAAAAGAAGAGTTATATCTGAAATGTATAAATAACACAACTCAGTAAAACAACCCGGTTAAAAATGGGTAAAATATTTGAATAGATATACAGAGAGGAGAAAGAAGATAAGTGAACAGGAATGTATAAGAAACTATACACAAAATAATTTCTTAGAGAAATGCAAATTCAAACCACTGTGCACTATCTGAAATGGCTAAAATTAAAACGACAGACCCTACTAGCTGTTGAGGAAATGTAGAACAACCGAAACGCTCATATACTGCTGGTTGGAATGTAAAATGGTACAACTACTTTGGAGAACATTTTGGCAGTTTCTCAAACTGTTAAATATTTATTATGTGACCTAGCTGTTTTAATCCTAGATATTCACCCAAGAGAAACGAAATATATGTCCACATAAAGACTCGGTGTACAAATGTTCAAAGCAGCTCTATTTTGAATAGCCAAAAACTAGGTACAACACAAATCTCCATCAACAGGTGAATAAACAAACAAACTGTGTCATATCCCTACCAAGGAATGCTACTCGGCAATAAAAATAAACTATTTTGGTACACACAGCAGTATCCGTGCATTTTAAAATAATGCCAAGTGAAAGCCCAACAAAAGGTAGTACGTACTGCCTGATTCCACTTATATGACACTACAGAAAATGGAAGTCAATGTAAAGGGACAGCACGTATCCCTGGTTTTCTGTATTATACGGTAGGGCAAGAAGGAGGCCGGGATTACAATGAGGAGGCTGGAGAGATGAGAGACGTTTTCATTATCAATTATGGTGAGCATTTCATGGATATATTCAAGTATCACAACGGGTCAGATTTTACATTTCGAATAGGTGAAGATTGTGGTATCTCAATTTTACCTCAATAAACCTGCATAAAATACTAAAAGACAAAAAAAAAAAAAAAAACACGCCTGTGGATAGAGGGCTAGGTAGAAAGACAGCCAAAAGACTCATTAAAATAAGCTGCCTACCTGTTCCAAATATGATGTGTTAAAACTACTTTTTGAGCCCATATTGCTGTCTTAACAAAGATACTACATCCTGTATGGCCTATATTTTATTGCAACTTGTTTTAGCTGTCTATTACTACCTAGAAGATTACCCTAAACTTTAGGTGCTGATTTATCTTCTCAGCTCAATGATGGAGGCTGGAATCATAGACCTGGGCAGTCTCGAAGCATCATGAAAGAAATCCAGCTATATGGAAGTTACGATGTTGGAGAGATCAAAAGGAGATTTATCTTAGAGGTAGAGGGATGTGCCCAGGGAATCCCATCTGTTCCAGTGTCAGTCATTCGAGGCCTCCCGGACCAGCAACACACATAAGTGAGAAAGTCTTCTGATGACTCTAGCTCCAGCCTTTGAACTGCCCCAGCCAGGATCTAACGGAGCAGAGGTGAGCTATCGCTGCCAACTGCAGGCCAGACTAGAGATCCTTTAACAAACTGAACCCTGTTTCTGTTCAGAGCCACCACATCTTGCCGTGACTTGGTTCGTGGCATCAGGCAACCGGAAGATATTTTGGTACCTGGGAGTAGAATGTCCACTACCATAACGAAGCCTAAAACGTGTGTTCGGGAGTCTGATATCAAGTATAAGCTAAAAGAACTTAAGGAAATTCTCAGTGAATATGTAAAAGGCCTAAAAAAGACTATTAATGGAATCCTGGAGGTTCCTTGGAAGGCCTAGGGACGGAGAAAGGGGCCTTCTTTTGGATCAAGAGCCACAAACAAGGTGCCAGGGCACGTGCCCATTGACTCCAAATCAGATAAATTAGTAGAATTACATTGGTAACGCAGATTTTATTTGAAGATCAGAGCAAAACCACTGAGTAGTTTAAACACGGAGGGGACATGGTATGTTTTATGCTCCAGAGGGATTACTCTGGCTTTCACCGAGAGAATGACGTCATTGATTCAAGTTGACATAGACCAGTTAGGAGACTACCCTGTTAGTCGGTGTGAGCCGTGTCGGAGCCTTTGAGTAAGGTGGCGTGAAGGGAAGCACAGAGTGAACGGACTCAGGAATTATTTTGAGGTCAAGATAGCAGCCAGAGCTTGATGGTAAATGGATGTGTCGCAAAGAAGGGTTCCCATTTTTATCTGAGTGAATCTTAAGAGGGTCAAATGAAATAATTGGCGTGTAAGTGCCTTATAAATATAAAGCTTCTCTTAAATTCTCATGCCATGTCATGTCTACTGACATATCAAGAACTCAAAGCAGTTTTGCTTGACTGTGTTCCAGCTCTGTCCTCTATAGCACAATTGCATCTTGTTCAATAGCCTTAATGCGTATATATGAATACTGCATAATGCTTTACCCGCTTTATGGATGAACACCGACTGTATCTAAATGGTATCTATATTTCCTTTGAATAGTGCAAACTGGTATTTGATCATTTCATTTTCCTACGGAAGATGAAACATTATGATTTTCAATAATCCATAAAGGCAGACATTTGTTTCCTTTGTGAAACTGTACCCTCCAATGATTATTCCTCACATTAATCATAGTAAAAGCAATGCGTAAGGTAATCTCTTTCTTCCTGCAGATAATAAATGTCTGCTGTTGACAGAAGAAGTGTGGAAAGGTGAAAGGCAGGGTGAGCTCTGCGTGTTTGTGAGATAAACAACTGTCAGCCTTCCTAAGACTGCTGTGATCGTGTGAGGCCAAAGTTGCCTCTTTACATAACGATGACAATAAAACTAATTTTTCTCCGACTGATGATTCAAAAGATTTCACTGGGGATATGTACCCTATAATTTGTGTCTAGAAATCTAACTTTATTAAATGCCCAAAAATTCATAGTTCATATTGTTAAACACTGAAGAGATTTGCATCTGCAATTGTCCGTACAGCTACTCTCTCCCTTAAAGCCGCTGCTGATGTGTTGGTCCACTAAAGTGTGAAATAACCTAGTTGTTTCCTGATCGGAAATCACCAAGACCTTAACCAAATGTGAAATCCTGAATGCGAGTTTAATCTGGGATGTAAAAGGCAAAGCATGAGATACGTTTGAAGAAAAATAGGTGTTTTCCTGTAACGTTCTTGGGGATAGGTTGTAAAGGTTGTATAGCAACGGATTCCACTTGGTATTTCTTGTAAGCAAAAGGAGAAGGGGGTTGACATTTATTTAATGCTCATTTTGACATTGCACTTTATGAATAGTTTCAATAGATTGCCTCATTTAATTCTGATGAAAGCCAGGCAAGTTAGGTGTCACTATAAAGCTTTTTATCAGATTTTTAAAAATGAGACTCAGATGGGGGAAATGTGACTCACATAGGTCGTGAAAATTTCTGAAGATCTTATAAATGTCGCCATTATTAAAAGTACATAATATCTGATTCCTAGGTGGTGTTTTCTCCATTATGACAAGCTGGATGAAGCATAAATATTTCAATGGGGTTTTTAGTGATTTTCAAAAGAAGTTTTGACAGTTTGGGGGCACCTGGGTAGCTCAATTGGTTAAGGGTCAGACTCTTGATTTTGGCGCAGGTCATGATCTCAGGGTTGTGAGATCGAACCCCACATCCATGCTGGGTATAGAGCTTGCTTAAAAGTCTATTTCCCTCTCCCTCTGCCCCTCCTGTCCACGAGCTCTCTCTCTCTCTCTCTCTCAAAAGAAAAAGAAAAGAAAAAATAATTTTTTAACAGTCTTATTAAAAAATAATGTTTTATTCATAGTACCACACATGCCCCACAAAATTTCTAAACCCACAACCATTTCAACTCTCTTCTTTCTGAATGTTCAGCCTTTCTGGAGACCTCTTGCATGAATTCAAGATCCAGATATCCTGATCCAGACCAAACCCATTCCCTTCTGAACGGAATGCTCTAACTCCTTTTTTTTTTTTTTAAAGATTTTATTTATTTATATGTGAGAGACCCAGAGAGAGAGGCAGAGACACAGGCAGAGGGAGAAGCAGGCTCCTGCAAGGAGCCCGAGGTGGGACTCGATTCCCAGACCTGGGATCTGGCCCTGGGCTGAAGGCAGTCACTCCATGGTCCAGCCACCCGGTGTCCCTGGATTCCCCAGCTCCTACAGGAAGCACACACGTGTGCCCATCTCATACCACACTGCAGTGAAGTAAATAGTTGTATGACAGTCTATTTGTCTCCTCAAGCTTCCTGGGAAATATTCCAGGGAAGTGACCATATGTTAGTCAACTGAATCTTCAGTACCTGGCACACGGTTAGATGCCTGGCACACAGTCATTATATTAATCTTTTCTTAATGAATTAATTGATAAATGACACATACTAAATTTAAAATATTAGAGTGCTTATATCTCTGATATAAATATACTTATATATCAATTTATTTAGCTAGGTAAGGAAGACAGCACATTTATAGTCACAAAGAAATATTAATTTCTAAATAACTAATGGCAATAAGTTCAGCTGCATTAGTCCTCCAATCATAGTGCCCATTTTGTAGCTTAGGAAGGGAGACATTTTAGGTATTTTCTAACATATCTGGAAGTCACAATATGTGCCCTACATAAATACATGAATGCATTTTGATGAATATGTTAAGTGAAAGAATGGATAGCTGGATGGATGAAGTTCTTACATACAATGAGGTATAAAACTTAGTTCTAATCATACAGATATCAGACATAGTATGTAAGAGACATCATCATTTTTTCCCTTTGAAAAATGAAATTTGTAAAGGTCAAGACAGATTCAATACTATTTAACACATGCATTACTACTTATAGCAAGGAGATAGCTATATTTCTTTTCTGTTCTGCAAAAATATTGAAACCAGATGTTTCCTAAATTGGAAATTATTTTAGGAAATGTGAATAGTTAAATGTTTGTATCAATTTGGAAGAAAAGTGAGTTTCGGGATCCCTGGGTGGTGCAGCGGTTTGGTGCCTGCCTTTGGCCCAGGGCGTGATCCTGGAGACCCGAGATCGAATCCCACATCGGGCTCCCGGTGCATGGAGCCTGCTTCTCCCTCTGCCTTTGTCTCTGCCTCTCTTTCTCTCTCTCTCTCTCTCTCTCTCTCTCTCTGTGACTATCATAAATAAATAAAAATTAAAAAAAAAAAGAAAAGTGAGTTTCAAGGGAAACTGAGAGGAATTTAATAATAATAGCTAATATTTCCTTCACCAGGTTAACTGTCTAATACTGATCTGAATTGCAGGCACCCTACTAGGGGCTTTAATACGTGAACTCTGGTCCTTAAATAGGGTAACTGACATTGGTCATGTTTTGTAGCATATTTGGATGAAGAAATAATTTCAGACAAATTGTCTTGCTTGTGTCTACACAGCTCATTTTTCTAAAGGTTTTATTTATTTTAGAGAGAGAGAGAGAGAGCACACACATGAGGAGAGGAGCAGAGGGAGTGAGAAAAGTGGAGAATCCCAAGCAGACTCCCAGCTGAGCAGAGAGTTCAAGGTGGGGCTCGATCCCACGACCCCGATATCACTATCTGAGCCCAAACCAAGAGCCAGAAGCTTAACCAACTGAACCACCCAGGCACTCCCATGGCTACACAACTTATAAGAGATTGAAGTCCATATAGATCTAATAATAAAGTCAATAAAGATGAGCACAAATGGAGGCAAAAGGAAGAAAGGGAGAGAGAGAGAGAGGGAGAGAGAGAGAGAGAGAGAGATTGTAGCTGTGTTAAGGATCAGGAAATACGTCAGAGCAGACCAACAGTATTCATGGCATGAATCCGAAGAGGTAAGCAGGAATCCCCCAGGCAAACAAAAATGAGAAGGAATTCAAAGCAAAGGAATTACCCAGTGCAAAGTTGTGTATGTATAGGAAGAAAAGAGAGGAAAGAAACTTCTCAAGAGTTGTTACCTTGATCAAAATCAGGTCAATAAAAGATGGAGGATGGGGCTGGAGAGGTAGGGCTGGGTCTCAGAAGGTCTTTATAACCATGTTAAATTTTTCACATTTTTCTCTGTGAGATATCTATGAAAGTTTGAACATTCTAGCAAGGCTAACGGTAGTATGGTTAGCTTCAATGGGGGATGGTGGTGAATTAGGTGGTAAGGGATGTGTTAGGAGGGGATCGTAGAAGACCAGCTGAAGAAATTGGCAGGAGAAAATAATGAAGATCTGAACTAGAGCAGTACTTGTGGGATAAAGAGAAGTCACACGAGAAATAGCTTTATGGGGCAAATTAGATATGAATTTATAATCTCTTTTATGTGCTTGAGAAAAGGAAGGGAAAATTTAGGATGTGCTCTGGGTTTCCACACAGGTGGTAGTGGGAACCCTCACTATCAGACAGACGTATATAGGTCAAAAGATAAAATATCCTAGCATCCAGTTCCTGTTTACAAGTGTACATTTATCTTTGAGTTTTAAAATACGTAAGATATTTCAAATCATTTTGTCAATTGTGATCAGATATTTCTGACTCTACAGAAAAGAGAAAAGAAATTAGGAATCTTCCTAGCTCTGAAACTTACACATTGTAGGCCTCTGAATTTTGTTTTTATGAGTGAATTTTTATGCTCCATCTTTATGAATTGATAATCTAAATTATGTACACACAGAGATATTTTTTTGCTTCTGAGTTTTTTCTGGATTGTGCCATCAAGTTGTGACCCACTGGCTGTCTTTATCTTTTTTCCGTGATTTAGCCCATCCAACCTTTTAAAGCACCCCGACCTTCTATTAATTCCTAAAAAAATATCTAAGGGGAACCCTCTTACATTTTGGTGGGAATGCAGTTGGGGGAAACCACTCTGGAAAACAGTGTTGAGGTTCCTCAAAAAGTTAAAAATAAAACTACCCTACAACCCAGGAATTGCACTACTGGGTATTTATACAAAGGATGCTAACATAATGATTCAAAGGGGCACCTGCACCCCGATGTTTATAGCAGCGATGTCCATAATAGCCAAAGTATAGAAAGAGCCCAGATGTCCACCAACAAATGACTGGATAAAGAAGATATGACGTATATACACAATGGAATATCAACCATTAAAAAGAATGAAATCTGACATTTGCGATGATATGGGTACAACTAGAGGGTGTTGTGCTAAATGAAACAAGCTGGTCAGAGAAAGTCAAATACCACATGATTTCACTCATATGTGGAACTTAAGAAATAAAATAGATGAACACAGGGAAAAGGAGGGAAAAATAAAATAATGCAAAAACAGAGGGAGCCAAACCATAAGAGACTCTCAACTATAGGAAACAAACTGAGGGTTGCTGGGATGAGTAACTGGGTGATGGGCATTAAAGAGGGCACGTGATGTAATGAACGCCAGGTGTCACATGCAACTGATGAATCACTAAATTCTACCCCTGAAACTAATAATACAGTGTATGTTAATTAACTTGAATTTTAATTTACAAAACTTAAAAATTAGAGTGAACAGACAGCACTTTGATTCCTTTGAAGAATTTCCAGTAAAGAAGGAAGGGATGGGGGAAAGGTTACGACCTCTAAAATCTCATAAAGCAGCTACCGGCAAGAGTTTATACCAGGATTTTTATCAGAAACTCTTCAACTTTTCCCATGTTTTAGATGATATATCCACTGGCTGGGAAATAGTACATTCGAATATAACCATTTCTGTTGCTTCATTTATTTTTTCAATACTTTAATGTTTAATACACCTGATTGCCTGTTCCAGCTATGGAGTGGAATTCCTGCTTTGGGTTTAGGTTAGTTTGCTGGTGTCCCAAAGATCAAGTGAGCTTTCAGGAGGACACCCTTAGTGTTAAGTCCTAGGAACTTGATGGATGGAGATGTACAAGATAGCTTAAAACTGTCATGCTTTATGAAACAGCCTGGGACATTAATTGAAAGTCTAACACATTATATTTCATTCTGTGTAAAATGTACAAATCTTCCTTACAACTTTGACATTTCAGTAATCACTTAGAAAAAAAAATCTTAGGCAAATCATACAGGAAGATGGTTATCTTCCGTCCTTAACAAATCTGACTGCTTTAGAAATAATCAACTCATAAATATTTAGCTAATATACACCCAGAGCAATGGATTGTGCAAAATTAAATGCCTCATTGAAACAATTAATTTCAAATGCAATGATTTATTGAGCATACTTTACTGGAAATTTAATAGAAATATGGACTCAAAGTAATTTGAGCAGAGGATGTTTGCAGTGTCTTTGATTTCTGGCCAAAATATATTCTTTCCTACCCTGCAGGTGAACCTCAAGAAAGAGCAAACTTCCAGGAAAGCTCTCTAATTGAATCTGTGGGTCAGAGTTTGATGAGAGGAGGCAATGGCCACATGCAGTAAAATAAAAATATGTAAATAAATAAATAAAATAAAAAGACTAAATAAATAAACAAAATGAAGTAATCCTTTCATATTTCACGTACCTCCTGCAGCTTGTTGCAGTAAGAATGCTGACTTGCAGCATGCAAGTAAAAGCTTGTTGTCATCATGAGTCCATTTCAAAATAATACAGCTCATGCTTCTCAGAGCATCAATAACCAAATACATCCCCCAGGCATCTTTGAAACATTCAGTCCTGCAATTTCCTGTAAGCAGGTTTGCGCTTGGGCTTTAAGCAAGTGTTCCTCAGGGCAATGGAAGGCGGCATGAGTAGTAAGGAAGACCTGGATGGAAAGATGGAAGAGTGTGGATGGAGATTCTGGGGGGACGGTACGGGGATGGAGCAGCAGGAGGTGACAGACAGGTGCCGACACAGTGTCTTGGGTTAATCCAATCTATTTGGTGTAATTAAAAAGACCCTAAAGTGGGACTGAAGACCCGAGTTCTAGTCCCAATCTAGCTATCATCGATCTCAAGGAAGTCACTCTCTTGTTTGTTAGATGTAGTTTTCTTGCCTGTAAAATGACAAGAGACAAACAAGTCAGGTAACTCTAAGATTTCTTCCAGTTCAGGCACTTATGAACTGACTTTATCTTATTGCACGCCTTTTTTCAACTTTGCCAAAGTCAGCATTCTTCTAAACAAGTGGAGTGTATGGTCCGGTCATATTATTATATGAATGTGTGACTATGTAAACAATGTGCAAACAGATGTTTGTTCCCAATGAGCTCAGAACTTCTAGAAAATTAGTGAACATAAACAAAATCTGGGTTCCTTCATACCTTAATGATGCTACATTTTAATTTACCTAAACAGAAACTTGTATGATTAGTCCCAAAGTCTAGCATATGGACAGATACCACTCTCCAATCATCCTTTTAAGAAGGAAAATACAAAAATATATGCATATAATCACACAGAAGTGATGGAAGCATGTGAAATTTGATTTTTACCACTTGCTTACTGGTTGTATATACATGGATATTTTTGTCATAGTTTCTTCTTCTGTTCATAGAAATGAATATTTTCTATTATTCTTTTTGCTTAACAGATGGGGAAACAATATATGTGTGAATGGATGTGTGTGTGTGTGTGTGTATTTTCATAGTTTTGTGTGGCGCTTAATGTAGGGGCCTTCACCAATACCCATATCTAGAATTTCTCCAAATTTTCTTCCTTTAGGAAAGCAAAAGAGACTTCATAATGTAAAGGCCAATACCATTACCATCAGCCAAGTTAGAGCATTTTTCTGTTAGCTGGCTTTGTAAGACGTTCAATAAGCTTGAATCATCAGGTCTGAATTCCAATGTGCTAAAAGAAAAAGGTGGAGTCTTGCTTTCTTAGCCTGTTTTCTCTTTCTATAAAGCATTCCTGAGATAAGGGCTTCCGTACAATAGATTATTATTTGAGAAGTGATTCCAAGAAACAATAGTGGAAGAAAAGGATGAGCTGACAATGAAGGAGGGAAATAAAAATCCAAAGATGTTATTAAGTTGGCCCACACTGGTTGCAGCGGGGGCTCAACTCTGAAGGGTGACCTCTGTGGAGCCGAGCCGAGTATGCCTCAGAATTATCAGCCCGGGAGACAGAAGACAGGAGTTTTCATACGTTCTACTCCCTCAGAAGCCCTTTTCTGCTCTCAGGTTATTTGATTCAATGAATATTGTCTTTATTCTGTATAGCACATTAATTAGATCATAGCATTCCACCTCAAAACTATTGACATTTTGGGCCAGATGATTGCGTGGGTGGGGCTGCCTTGTCTATTGTAAAAGGTTTAACAACATCTCTGGTTTCTAGCTACTAGATGTCAGTTGAACCCTCCTCTTCAGTTGTGATGGGCAAAGATATCTCTAGACATCGCCCTATGTCTCTAGGGGGCAAACACCATCCTGCCATCCTAATTAAGAACTGCAGATCATTGAGCTGGGTGATACTCAAGACACAGCTACGACTTGTATTTGTCTTGTGAGGCTCGTTCTCAAGAAAACTAGTAGAGTCTTTTTTTTTTTTTCTTTTTTCTTTATTTGAAAGGAGTCTACAACCAGAATTTTGGATTAAACTTTATCTCATGACATAGTCAAAGTTAAATGGCTCTCCGGATGTTCCTGAACACTAACTATTGGTTAGCCAAGAAAATGAACTTTTCTCCATTCAAATCTTGACCGTTTTATTATGTAGGTTTCCCGCCTAAACCTGAATGATCTTGAGTCATTTCACTGTCATTTCACTTTCATTAGTAAACAAGGAGGAGAAGTAATAACATTTCCTCAATCAACCATCATAACAAAACCCTGTCAAACAAAACACCTACCTCTGTGATTAACACTCTGCTCCGTAAGTGATCACTGTTCTCAACAGTAATCACTACACTTCTTAAGAAAACAAAATATAATTTTGAAGCAATGTCTTTTGTATAATGATTGTAGATATCTTCAATTTCCTCTATAATTTGATGGGATGCTTGCGGCTTGCCTTCATTCCAGAATAAACTCAAACAAAGTCAATTTGATCCAATATTTCAAGTAACCATTAGTTACTCTGGGCTGTAAAAATTAAATGAGCTTGTGTCAGGCACTGTGCTAAAATTCTACATACATTTTGACAAAATGATACTGATCTTTCACCTGCCTCTCTCCTTCTCCTTCCATCACAGGGCAAGACATTTGCTAGGTATTTTAGGAGATTCACAGCTGAATAAAACCTAGATTGTTTATATAAAGGAGTTCACGGTATAGTAAAACAATATTTCTCAAAACCAAATTTGCAAGCGAGTCAACTAGGATTCTAATAAAATGCAGATCCTGATGTTGTAGGTCTGAGGTAAGATCTGAAATCACATTTCTATCAAGTTCCAAGTGATGCCAGTGATGCTGGTTTCAGGACAGTTCTTCGGTGGAGGGCAGTAGTCACGCTATGAGGAAGAAGACAGCAGTTCTTCCTAGCTGGAGAAATTAAGGATGGTTTGTAATCAAATCTTCTTGTGGCCACAGACCAAATTTAGTGCCTGACACATAGCAGAACCTTCATACATATTCAGTAAATAAGTAGGTTAGTGAAGACAACATTTAAGGGAGTTCTAGTGGCTGCATTGGTTTGAAATTGTGGCAGTGGAGTTCAAAGGTGTCTCAGGGATGCCTGAGTGGCTCAGTGGGTTAAGCTTTTGACTTCGGCTCAAGCTGTGATCCATGGGTCCTGGGATCTAGCGGGCACAGGGCTCCTCCCTGAGAGGGAAGTTTGCTTGTCCCTCTGTCCCTCCCTCACTTATGCGCATCCTCTCACTCTCTCTCTCGAATAAGTAAATAAAAATATTTTTTTTTAAATTTAAAAATTGTATTTTAAATACAATTAAAAATAAAACCATTTTTTTTAAAAAAAGATATTTCAGCTGAGGATCATAAGTCGTAGGTGTGAAAGAGATCAACACGTGCTTAGAAGTAGTTCCCAAGGTGTGATCAATGAGGTGAACAGCATCTGAAAACTCGTTAAAAATACAAATTGTTAGGTCCCACGAAAATCAATTGAATGAGAACCCCTGGTGTGTGTGGGGGGTAGGGCCCATTACTGTGTGTTTTTACAAACCCTTCAGGTGATTCTCATGCATGGTAAAATTTGAAAACTAATAGCTTCGAAAGCAGATGCTGGTTCTGTTATCTACACTTTAGACTACATAAAATTTTTGTTTAAAGGCCTAAATGGAATTACAGTGGCAAGGACATGATTGATATCTCTAGCAGGCTGTTTGTTCTAATCACAGGCTGACAGGACAAGAGATTTGATTTCTCCCCTCCCTTCATTCTCAGGGTCTGAAGCCATCAACGTCTCCCACACAGACACACTTGCGTCTCATCACAGATGCACAGGAATCAGGATGACTAGTCAGGACCAGGGATTGTGGAAAATGCAGCTGAGTCTAGGCGAGGAGAGGCTCAGGCGACACACTGTGAAGTAGGCATGATGGGGGGGGGTGTGGGGAGGCTGAACCACCCAGATCCGGGGGCATAGCAGAGAGACCGGGAGGCACTGAAAGCAATCAGAGATCTCAAATAGATGATCTTAGAGCCCTAAGCTGTGGAGCACTGAGCCCTGGATTCCACACCCAAATGCCAAGAAGTCTCTGGAAGACAGAAGTGTGGGCACAGAAGGCCAAGAATCCTGTATTAGTGGCCACTAAAGCATGGGCATCTTCTTATTAAATATACACAGGGGCTTCTTGTTGTGAAATCCTGAATAACTTCTTTAATAAAAGCTGACAGCATCTTACTATTTAAATTATTTAAATTTGTACAAACCAAAAATCTCCCAAAGTCAATGGAGGGCTGAAATGGATGCTTTCCCGAGAGTTCGTGAGGGAAGGGGAGGAAGGGCACGGCAGTGGGGGTGGAAAGAGTCCTGTATTGCTGAAATACAGTTGCAGCCCCACTTCTGCTGTGACTTTTGGTGAGTTTATCCCTCTCCTTAAGCTTTTGTTTCCTTATTCATTAAAATACAGCCCTTTACCTTTCGCTAAGTCTCAGCATTAAACGCAATAACCCTTGAGAAAGTTATTTTAAGACTGCAAAGGGCTAGGTACAGTTTTATGGAGAACACTGGTCTGAGACCACTCTTACCCTTTTTTTCCTCCTGGCTCTTCAGCTCTCTGATCCTCTGAGTTTTTGCTAAAAATTCATAATTTAGTCATATAGATATATACACTTATAAATTATTATCAACTCTTTTGCAGTTATTCTCTTTGAAATATCTAACTGTAATTTTCTTCGAAATTTTCAGACTATCACAATCATGGATACCATCAAATAAAATGTAAATTCTCTATCCAACCCAGGAGAAACATATAATTTATTGATGAAACTGCAGGCTGTCTATTATTTATTTTTTCTTGTTTACTTATATGTTTTGTGCATTTATTATTTAGTGATAAATAAGAGGACAGGCATTATTATCTTTGTCATATACCATTTTCCTTGGAAGAAGGCACTAAACCTTTGTTTCCTCATTTACAGTATAAGAAAATTATTTATCATTATAAGCTAATATTTATGAGTACCTACTACGTGTGCTTAATCACATTTATTAAAATATCATAGTTCTCAAACTCATCAGAAGGCTGAGATAGACCCTTTCCAGATAACTTGGGTGAGTAAATCATCCAGGTGCTTAACCTGAATTATTTTATTTATTTCTCATAGATTACTAAGTTCTCCTCTATTTCCATTTTTGATGAAGAGTTTAGACTTAATGTTAACAAGAAACTTACTCAGCAAAAGACTCTTAACCATTACCTCATGGTGTGGATGGAGTTAATCTCATCATGATTCTTTTTCTGTCATTCTGTTCATTGCTTCTCTTCTGTAATATGATGCGTGTTTTTCTCCAGCATTCGGCATGCACAGTTTCTAGTACTCAGTGGACACAGTAAATGAACTTTGAACAAATATATTGAATACTTATAAGGTAGTCCCTGGGTTCAAGGTGAGTGACAGATTAGGGGACAGGAAATGGGCCATCATTTGCACTAAAGAGGGAAGTACTCCAGGAACACATTAAAGAGCAAACTGGTCATGAGAGGAAGGACAAGCTTCTCATATTTTCACAGTCTATATCCTGGGGTCCCCGACCCCAGAAAAATAAAACAGATTTGGCATTAAATACTTCAAAGTCGACACAAATATCTCATTCTTCACTCAATCAGCACACATCTGAGTTTTGAGCGACGGGGTAGGAGTGAACCAGGAAACTGAGGAGACAATCCAAGCAGTCACTTGGAAGCATCCATGCTTTGGAAATTAGACTGAGAAGAATAAAGGCAAGCGGTTAGATTGCAGGGGTAAGCAGGAAGATGTTATGTGACATTGGTAAAGAATCGGAAGTAGATCCTGGAGGTAAAGCATTCCAGGAGGGGAAGAGCAGGCTCATCATTTTTAAAAAAGATTTTATTTATTCATTCATGAGAGACACAGGGTGAGAGGCAGAGACACAGGCAGAGGGAGAAGCAGGCTCCATGCAGGGAGCCCGATGCGGGACTCGACCCCTGGACCTCGGGGTCACGCCCTGAAGATACTCAACCGCTGAGCCACTCAGGTGACCCAGGCTCATCATTTTGAGGGTGAAATACCTCTCCGGTAGTTAGTTGTAAGGCAGAGTAGATGGAAGAAGGCTGGACTTGACACATAGAGGATCAAGAAAAAGCTATTAAATCAGCTCACGTGAGAGATGATGGAGCTTGGAATTAAGGCTGTGGCATCTGTGAGGATGGAGAGACGATGTGAGGGTGGGAGATACAAATATATATTTTGTTTTTCATAAAGGGATCATCCTATGCCCAGGGCTAGAGAAGAGGTGGACCAAACCAAGAGATGTCCCCAAAGGTGCTGACGAAACACAGTCGAGGAGCAGATTCCTTGGCTTGTCTCCAAATTACATCTCGTCTCCTCTCTCATTGCCTTATTAATTGTCTCTATTCCTTTTTAGCAGCATCAGGCAAAATGAATTTCAAAATCCAGATGTGTGGAAGAAGTATCGCTAACTAGAGCTTCAGCAAGTATTAAACTCCTACTAAACATATTTAATTTAGAGTTAATAAGGTGGTGGTATGAAAATTAAATCCCCCATGATTGTCGGGGAAGAGCACCTATTGAGGTATAAATATATGAAAGATAAATCTACTTGCAATGTAATTAATTCAAATCTGCAGAACCAATAAGTGTGTGACGATGTTCCTATTATTACATTACACTTGTGAGGAATGCTCAGGAATTTAATTAGCATTTACCCATACAACTAAAGAAAATGAGATATTAAGCATGCTATCTAATTAACTAGCTATAGATTGCCTGTTAAATAAATATTAAATGTATAAACACTTGAGACTGGGCTGAAAATATGGCCCTAACTAGACATCTATGTTCTCATGAGTCTCTCTCTCTCTCTCTCTCTCGTTAACAATTGTTTTAATTCCAAGAACTAAAAATACACAGAGGACTTCAGTGGGATCTGCATGCTTTGTCCATACTATGATTGTCTTTTTAAGGTCAATTATACTTTGCCCTCACCCTCTTTCTCCAAAATTAGGCTTTGGAGTGGGGACCTGCATGCATTATCCAAGGAAATCACCACAACCCTGTCAGGTTTGTCAGACTGTCAATATCCCCATTTTACAGGTAGAGCCGATGTGCCATGTTGTGCCCAACATCATGCAGAAAGGACAAGGTGCACACTCTCATTGCATCGTTGCTAAATAGCCTTTGTCTTCTACAAAGCAACCATAATGATCTCAATGTAAATTAAATATTACTCCTCCACTCAAAACTCCCAGATGGCAGCACCTGGGTGGCTCAGAGGCTTAAACATCTGCCTTCAGCTCAGCTTGGGTCATGATCGCCAGGTCCTGGGGTTGAGCTCACCTGCCCCACATCTGTCAGGCTCCTGGCTCAGTGGGGAGTCTGCTTCTCCTTCTTCCTCTCCCTCTACCCCTTCCCCCCACTCATTCTCTCTTTTTTCTCAAATGAATAAATAAACTCTAAAAAAGAAGCAAAACCAAAACCAAAAGCCCTCCCTAGTGACTTTTCATACCACGAAGAGTATATGCTTCAATCATTATGGCGCTGCATGGTGTGTCCACTGCTAACCTTCCCCCTGACCTCACGTCCATTACACATTTGACTTCATCTTCTACAACCCTCCCATATTTTTGCTGCTTCTGGGCCATTCTAGCCAAGCTCCAACATCACGGCATTTGCACATACTGCTTTATGTCACTTCTTCTTCCTTCACATCTCTGCACAAATGTTGCCTTAACAACGAGGGCTCCCCTTCCCATCACTCTCTATCACCTTAACTTGCTTGTTTTTCTCCTGCCATAAGACTTACGACAAATTTTACATACTTACTTGTTACCTATCGATCATCCCTGGCTCTAGTAGAAAGTCCAGGAGACCAAGGATTCACATTTGTTCATTACTACGTGCCTCGCACACAGGCTGATGGTGCCTGGCACAGGACAAGTGCTCACTGAATATTCAATGATCAAATAAACACATGCTCTGTTAATAACATCTATGCCACACTGGAAGGTTCCAACTGGCTAAAAATAATCCTAATCTGTATACTTTTCAAAGCTTGGGTTAATTACTATAATATTTTATATGGTTAAAAATGAGTATTGCTCTTTGCTTAATATTTTTTCTTGGATTTTTAACATATCCCTTCATGCATATTCAGGATAAAATATATCATCTTTGGATCAAGTTTACTTTGCATCTGCCCAAAATAGTATTAGTTTTACACCTATTACCTTGTTGGTTTTTTGAGACTTCCATCATATAGTTTCTCTAATTCAAGAGAGTTCAAATTTAACCATTTGCTTCAAATATCATGTAAAATGATCTCACAAGGAATTCTGTGCATCATGAAATCATTTTTTATATACTACCGAATTTTCTACTCTGGGAATCTACACCATATTTGTAGGGTAGACCTCAGGGTATTTTTTTGTTAAAATAGGGATTTGCAATGTGTGACCACTAAGATCACTTCTAGGGAATAGAGTGGCATCTGATGAGCCATCATTTAGCTCTATGGATACTCCTAGAGTATGGTCTGATATGTTTTTTTTATATTCATTGTCTCAAAAATATGTTTTATTTAAAAAATTGGAGGTGATTACCACATAACTGTACCCTTGGGAAGCCCATGTCTAAGGCACAGAACTAAAAATATTGAAGCCCGTGTGGAATTCCTTTCCCCCTGACTCTAGAGCCAGTGTCATTTCTATTTTTCCACTTGAGCCTGATAGTATATATTAGGGGAAAAAAGTGAGAAGCTCTTTTCAAATGCAAGTGTTTTTATTTGTTTGTTTGTATCTCTTATTGCTTTGATTGGTTTCTTTGGGTTTACAGTTTGCTTGGTTGATTGACTGAAAGCTGGCTCCAGAGATGGCTTATATTAAATTCAGCTGAGACTCTTAGCCTTTCTCGATATAGAAAATTACTGAAAGGCTTAGGGAAATCAGAATTCTGGTGAGAACTCACCTGCTTGGCCACTTCTGAGCTATGTCCCTTGAGAGGTTCCAGAGAATATTCTCTGCACTAAGACTTTGAGAAATGTATTAGTAAGGGGAACAATGACATTCTTGAGAAACTCTGCAATACGTCTTTTCTGCAGGCCAGGAAAAACACTAGATACTGCTGCCACTTAACTGCTTCCCGAATCCAGTGAAGATGATGAGAAGCCAGATGGCAGGGGCTGAGTCATGATTCCTACCTGCCAGAGATAAGGTGGTTGCGGTTACCATGACGAGTGGCAGGAAATCTGGTGAACAAAAATCTTAAGTGAATAGTCACAATAAAGAATTGCAGCTTCTCAAAGAGTTTCAAGATGTTCACCGGTCCACAGACTCAGAACCTTGGAGCGGAGGGACGAGGCTGCATCAGTTTACCACCAGAATTTTATACTGAAAATATCCCCCCTAGCTTTTGCCAGACGGTCCTGTGACCAGTTCCAAAAGTAAGTGTGCGCTGGGAAAGAGAGAATGGCCGGTCTTTGCAAAGATTACTGACACTGATCCCAAATGCCGCTCAACCGTAAAGACACACGATTCTGGTGTGGTTCGCCAGGAGACTCCAAGGAGAGAGGTCAGTGGTTAATAAAATGTTGGATCTGTTCCACTCCATGGTGAGTTTGGGTATGTCCCAGAACCCATGCGATGGCTCTTTTCCCAGTTCTGAAACACGTAATGGAAATGCAACTGGCCAAATCTTCACACTGATGTCTAGAAAGGGGCAAGCGACAGCCTGGAGTACTGCCTTTTTCTATCTTGATGATAAGGCAAAAGCATTTGTGGATTTCTGGAGGAACTGCAAAGATTAAACCCACAATACAGAACGCAAAGGGTCCCGGGGCAGGGATTCCCATCACATCTATTCACCACATCAATCTGGCCAATGCAGAAGGCAGATTGCTCTGGGAAGGGATCAATGGGTTATCCTAAGAGTCACCAGTTAGGTAGGCCAATCATGTTTTTTTTTTGTTTTGTTTTGTTTTTGTTTTTTTAATGTAGCTTCTTGGTTGGAGTCCGTGTCATTGTACCTGTCCAAGTTTTGACCTTATTGGCTTTCTTAGTCTTCGTTTTAGCAAGCTCTCATTTGAGTCCAATTTGTCAACTATTTGCCATTCCCAGAATGCTATGCCTCAAAATGTCATTTATCCTCAGCTTAAAAAATCCCTTTGTGTGGCTCCCAAAATAAGATACAGGCTGATGTCCTAGGTCTTTGGGCTCTTTGCTCCACATTCTTGGTCACTCTTCCTACTGTCATAATGTAGTAGTGGGCCCCAGGCTGCCCGTAGACTAGGTGTCTGGCACTGATTTGAGAGCAAGGGCACAGGAAGAAAGATTTAAGATACCAAAGTGTGTCAAGTCCTGACTGTAACCCTCAGACCAACCCTATGAAACAGGTGTCACGTAGGTAAATGTATGCGATGCCAAGAGTTTTAAATCGTTTGTCCAAACTGACAGCTTAGATCCAGGAGAGGAAGACTTGTCCAATGCCACAGCTTTGTTCCAAGGCTCGACGGCTTTCTTTTGAAGAAAATTTACCTAATGTTTAGACTTATAAAGTGCTGCTCTTGGATATTCTTTCCTCTTATACTGTTGCGTATTGCTACACACATTAGGCTGAAAACAAAGAGGATTAAACCTTTGCCTTACAGAATGGAATAAAAAAATAAAATTCAAAAATTAATATTAATTAAAAGAAAATAAAAGAATTCCTTTTTTTCCTCCTTTCCTAATCATCATTTTGTAAGAAAGAAAGACTCTGTGTGTCAGAATTAATTTAAAAGGAAATATCAGGAAGGGAGACAGAACATGAAGACTCCTAACTCTGGGAAATGAACTAGGGGTGGTGGAGGGGGAGGAGGGCGGGGGGTGGGGGTGAATGGGTGACGGGCACTGAGGGGGGCACTTGACGGGATGAGCACTGGGTGTTATTCTGTATGTTGGCAAATTGAACACCAATAAAAAATAAATTTATTATTAAAAAAAATAAAAAAAATTAAAAAAAAATAAAAGGTAGATGAGATATTTACTCTTCTTTCCTTGGTTACCATGATCTGGCCAAAAACCTGGCTCACAATGAAGTCAAATTCTTTTGACTTCTTCCAACCACATAATTATGAATCCAGCTGGCATTGGAAAGTGAGTGGCCTGGACCACTGCATTTTTCTTACCAACAAGATAATTTCTTTAGCTCCATTTTCTTCTGAAGATAGAATTAAAGCAAAATATAGCTTTTTAGCAGGAAAATTATACCAAAATTCAAGAAAGAGCTCATAAAATGGGAAAAAAATACCGCATGTTAGATGTCAGAACAACATCATCCAAGGCATATCCCACCACCTCCACCGCCACCACCGCCACCACCACCACACCCAGAGCCCGTACTTCCAGAGGGAGCATCCTTGGATTTTGGTCACTGTCTTTACCATGATAACCGCCCCCCTACACATGCACCATCTCGCGCACACACACCGTCACACACACACACACACACACACACACACACACACGAGAGAGAATTCCTTGTACGGAGCTCAGGTCTTCCATTCCGAGTAATGAACGGAAGTGGAGATGCTGAAGTCAGACAGGAAAGGTTCTCCTATTCAGACCAGTTTTCATAAGTTCCAGAATTTCATCCATTCTGGACCTGCTGATGCCAGTGCCATTGACCTAGTCACCATATTTACGGGCTGACCACGCTCCACCAGAGTCATCGATAGGGTCATTTTGTACTTTGGTGCAGCCCCCTTTTCCCCAATATTATTGAAGCTTCTACTATTTAAGTTTTAGCTGTGGCACTAAATGCTTGATACGCACGAGCTTATCTAGCTGTGGCACCTCGACCTAGGATGCAGCTGATGGTTAGTTACTAATGTCAATATTTTGAGTACGTGTTGGGCCAAATATGATTGAAGGCCTTGCTCAAGACTGAGCGTCTAAGTAGTTGTTGGAATGAGGATTGAAACCCAAGTCTTGTTGTTCTTGTTATCACTGCCTTCGTTCTCTGTGGCTTTTCTTGATCCCCTCTGGAGTAGTTACTACTTTTCTCCTTACAGATGTTTTATTTCCTTTATATTTTTTCTGTCCTAACTATGCGTCATCATGGGGGCTCCCTTGCACACACTGAACTTTTAAGTTCAATCAGACTGTTTTTCACCACCATATCCCGGTACCTAATGAGATGCCTAAAATACAGACTAAGTAAGCCGATCCCTGTATTTATTTGGGAGGATTATCTAAAGGAGATGCAGAAAGGTGAATCCTTTGGACTTGACATAGGGCTGATTGATCTTCACTTGCTGTGGGGCAGGCGGCGAAAGCTTCCCAATCCGGTTGGCGTTGGAGATGAGCCCTGAAGCATGGGTAATCACAGCAGCGGTTACTTGTGATGCTTAGGAAGATGGGATAGGCGGTTAGGCGGGAGACAGGCGCTGCGGCCAAGAACGTTCCAGTGCCCTTCTAGGTCAATGAACAAAAACACTCCCACAATGCGGAATTGACCAATTATCTGTCACCGGACTTCATCAGGTCCTTGCAAGTCAGTGTTCATAAGGTTAAATTCTGATAATCAGAGAGCTGTCCCCTCCCTCCCCCTCCAGCGGCTCTGTGCCCCAGGTGTCCCCTCCCTCCCCCTCCAGCGGGTCCCTGCCCCGATGTGCAGGCCCCCCACCCCATCCTCAGTGGACGGAACCACTCCCTTTCATGCCCAGTAGACGTCCTTTGAGGGCGGTGAGGGCAGGACTTCAGGGTGAGGGAAAGAGAGAGGGTGGCACCCTGGAGCTGCAGGCGGGCGAGTCCCCATCCCAGGTGGGGGGAGGCACCCTGGAGCTGTGGGTGGGCCAGTCCCTCATCCCAGGTGGGGTCACCCTGGAGCTGCGGGCTGGCCAGTCCCCATCCCAAGTGGGGGGCACCCTGGAGCTGTGGGCTGGCCAGTCCCCCATCCCAGGTGGCGGAGGGTGCCCTGGAGCTGTGGGCTGGCCAGTACCCCATCCCAGGTGGGGTCACCCTGAAGCTGCAGGCCGTCCCCATCCCAGGTGGAGGGCCCCGCAGGTAGGGCTGTGGGCCCCTCTGAGCCCCGGCTCACTGTGGGCCTGGACAGTCTCCTAGGCTGGCGGGCGGCCGGCCTATGAATGGAATGAGTAGGTGCACAGCACTTGATCCAAGATCCCTCCGTGAGCCACAACCCTGGGCCAAAAGGTCGCCGTGTCCAGGCATGAACTCGTGGGTGGCTGTGCCCTGGAGGTCGAGTCTACGGAAACAGTCGGCGCAAACTGTGTGAGCACCAACGTTTGATGAATCACTCTGGTCTGATCCTCGCAGTGTCCACCGTGTCACATCCGTCTTACACAATCGCAGTAGAACTCGGGGAATGTAAGTGGACTTGACCACACACCGCTGTGGGCACGTGGGATTGCAGGCCCGAGTCTGTGGCCTCACAGGCTGCTGCCCCGTGATTGTGGGCCCCTGCCATTATTCTAGTCATTGGGAAGCTACTCGGGTTGCTGTGTCCATGAGAATTCAACCCCGTCCTTGAGAATTTTCATATTTAGCAGAGCTGAAAAGCCCACCGTGTTCACAGTGTCTGCGTGTACGTGGCTCTGCTACGGGGTCTTGGCAGGGAAAATTCAACAAGAAATCAGATGAGATAGTGATTACCCTGGGATGAGATAAACATGAGAAGGTGGCCTTAGCCTGGCAAGAGGGACCCACGGAGAGAAGGCGTCTGGGGTGCAGCACATGGGGACCGAATTTCTAGGGGCCCTCTAGCTCTGTGGCCCTGACTACACAGCTCTTTTTCTCACTTTGCTTGGCATCTCTTCTTTCTCATTCTGCCAAAGTCTAACGTCGTAATTAAGCCCACAGAGCCGCTCGCTGTGTTACACACGCGCCCCTTCCAACAGAGGCGCCGAGCGTTGCACACCAGGGGGCCAGTGGTTCATAACCCAGGGAGCGTGTGTCTGTCGTGCAGCCTTGTGCGGGCCACAGACAGGAGTCCGCATTCGCTGGCCCGATGTAAACCCTGGTGTATAATGGATTAGGTTACATATATCAAATTATGAAGTGCACAATTCTTTTTAAATTTCTCTAAAGGGTGCCCTCTTATCATTTTTTATGCATTCTAGGGCTGTGGTAGATATAAATTTGTCATTTGAAATTCAAATGGTTATAGTTATAAAGCTGCTGACTCGTAAAAACAGGAAATCTAGCATATATCAGGATCTGAATGCAATGCATGATTTGCTAAACTTTTATGATAATTTCAATAAATTATTGAATTAGCTCTGTAGTTTTACAAATATGCTTGAAAAATGTTCAGATGGTTACAGCAATGAATAACACTTTTTTGGTCTTTGCCTCACTCAGAAAATAAATTTCAGCTGACAAGCAAGTTTGAAACATAGAAGCCACTCATCAAAAGAACAATAAAATTCAATTATTTAAATTTTTGCAAGGTCCACTGGAAAACTGACTTAAACTCTTATTATCAATCTGGCTCTTGCTGCTCTACAATATTCAAAATGTTATTGACTTCAGCATTTCTCCACAAAAAAAAAAAAATCTTTAAAATTAAATCTAAAGTTCATGCAAAATAGTTCAGGCTGATAGAATTTTAAAGGATTTAATTGTGACCTCTAGAAATTGGAACTGGAAAGAGACCCAGGATTCCAATGACAACTGAGATGGAAATGCATGTCCACGACCATTTAATGTTTTGCTGACACCTGCACCATCTAAGTCCTATTTAAATAAATATGGACCAATTGGACCCTAACACAAAGTTGAAGTGAATCTGTCTCTTTCCTCTCAACTAAATGTGTAAGCAATATGCTAGAGTTTGCTAACACTTCTGAGTTTAGATGGCTCAGAACCTCAGACTGCCTGATTTTTTTTCCAACTTATTCTTTTTTTGCCCATATTTTAATAGAAATACTAAGCTAATTCAGCATATCTAGTTTGGGAACCACTATTTTTCACTCTGTGTATATGCTTGAATTAACTAGGTAACAGCTAATATCCACATCATTGGACAGACATCTCCTGAGGTGTCTCTTAGTCGATGCATTTATTTTTTACTGATATAACTGTGCATCACAAAACAAATTCCTACCAAGCACTTCCTCTGTGCAAGGAGCCTTGTTCAAAGGTAGAGATACTTTGGTCTACCATCACCCCTTAGATCCATTGGCATTTGCCATTCATAAAGTGTGAGTATCACTCCCACCCCAATTTATATCCTTGAATACACTTACATGAATCTAAGAATAATATGCAAGTGAACAGTATAGAAACGTTTATGTAAATTAAATGGAAAGTTCTATCAGTGGGACAAGGAATGTCATACTCAAGGCCAAGGATTGTTTAATGCATTATTTAATGTAATGCAATATTAGCTTTATTTTAGTAAGTTCAGAAATTATTGACACAGTCACTGACATGACTGGTGAAAGTTGATCCACTACTTGATTCTCTCAGCCAAGTCTGTGAGGTAGGTAAGAAATATTATTAAAAAAAAAAAAAGAAAGAAAAAGAAATATTATTTAATCTGCAATATTTAATAGATGAATTTTAATCCAAGAGCTTTCTCAAGCTCACATTTGGCATATAAAAACAGAGGACGCCCATTTAAACTTAAATTTCAGATAAATAATGACTAATTTCTAATATAAGCATGCCCCGTATCCATATTTGGAATATTCCTATGCTTAAACAAACAACAAATTATGTATTTAAATAGGTTTAAATTTAACTGCAATTCTGCCTTTTATCTGACAATCATACACATAGTCGAAGTAGTTATAGGATTCAGAAACATTTTTTATTTCAAGCCCATCATGCTTTCTTTTTTTTATTTTTTTTATTTTTTATTGGTGTTCAATTTGCCAACATACAGAATAACACCCAGTGCTCATCCCATCAAGTGCTCCCCTCAGTGCCCGTCACCCATTCACCCCCCCCGCCCTCCTCCCCTTCCACCCATCATGCTTTCTAATATGTCATACTGGCTTAAAATGGTGACTTTAAGCCACCAAAATTTCCAGCCACAGGGTAATGGCAACTCAATATCCCTATTTTAGATACCTAGCAAAGCAGAAACCATCGATACAGTGACCTAACCAAACTACCTGTGTCAAATAAAGGATGATCATAAAGACTCGGATCAGGTGTCCTTTTGTTGTGATCTTTCCAAGCCATGATCATACACATTTTTTTTCTTTTCTTGTCATCCTGAGTGTATGTTAGGTGTACTCCTTTGCCATTAACCAATACAATTAATTAAATTAGTACAGAATTTGATTAAAAGGTATTGAAATCTAGGGAAAAAACAGTTACCTTGAACATGCATTATATCTCGTGTTAATCATTATTATTATTTATTAAATGCATTTATAAATTATGATATAATTTATTGATTTTTTTTAGTACATCATGTTTCCACCTGGAACAAAAATTATGTTTAAAGCCTTCTTTTGTGTTGGCATGCTAATCATAGTCTGCTATCATGTTTTCCTTATGAAAAAAAAAAATAATATAGTTTGTTTTCAGTAAAATACTCAATGTGCTGTTCATAGCACAGCATTGGATTATATAATAAGCTTCCTCTTCATCTTTGATAGAAGTTTCTCATCTTTTTCTGGGTCATTTACTTTAATATCAAGTCCCAATGTAATTGATACTTTAATACCAAGTCCCACATATCCTTAAACATTCCTTGGATAACAAAGATCAGTATTTGACAGGAAACTGTATTTGCCAAGTGATTAAGATGACGGCCTAAAAGTCAGACTACTTGGCGAATCTGTGTCCCTTTGATTCTCATTGTGTGCCTTTGGCAAGTTACATGGCTTCTCTAACCCTGAGATGCTTCCAACATAAAATGACATAGAGACAAAACAGTACAGATGCCTCTTCAACCTTTGCAACAAGAATAGACAAGTACCAAAAAAAAAAAAAAAAAAGAATAGACAAGTACCCACTTTCTCAATGGAAAAGCACCTGCTCCATCCTGAGCTATTATGATTCTTACTATCTACACTTCGTGAGCAAGGTTCATTTATTTATCTACCTATTTATTTATTCCTGCACTCCCCTGTCAAATTTGCTCTTGAATATAACATTATGTTTCTGCTTTTTTTTTTTTTTTTGGAATAATTTACTCTTGGTTTCATTCTTTATTGTTATTGTTTTATTCTCCATTCCGTCTTCATCCTTTCTGATTATTACTATTAGTACTACTTATAATAGCCAGATGTAGATAGCGAACAGGTTCTGTTTTGGGAATGAGGAAAAGAAAAATAAACTATCTTGTATGTCCTAAGTACTACGGATCGTCTGTGACCTTGGGACATTTATCTAAATCCTCATCTCCATTTTGTAGACTGAGAAACTATGTTATCTGCAAGAATGGATGTGAGAACTGGAGATTAAGTATCCTAGGCTTGGTGAGTTCTCCATAAATAATGGCTATTATCCCACTCAGTGAGAGGAGAGGTCTATTTTAAAGAGCAGCCTTGGGATCACAGCCTTTCTACTAATTTTCCTCCACTCCCTTTGCCAGTAACATTCACATTCACCCTTGAAAGAAAGGAAATTACAAAATACGCTTGCCTTCCTGGGACAAGCATGTAGGCCACTTCTTATCCTCTCTTTATAAAAAAAGAAAGACAGTACGCAGTGCGTGCTCACCGCGTGTGGGTTCAGGGCTATGCATTGCTACATTTCAGGGTCAGAGGAACAAAACAGTGAGATTATTTCTTCCCATCTTAGAAATGAGTCAGACAAACTTAGATCAGCATTCTATACACACAGGCTAATTATTCTCTCCATTTCATAGATGACAAACTGAGGGATGAGGAAGTGAACTAATCCTCACAGATTGTGTTGGGTAGCGTTAAAGAGGCTGATTGGCATAAGTACCAAGCATTTAAAATGGGACTCAAGGATGCCAGTTCAACCCCAGATACTTTCTAAATCTATAGTGAGCACAAGGGGCTTGGGATTTTGTCCCCTCCAAAGGCACCCCTGCCTGGCAATCGGGGGAAATGGCTCAACCTTGGATCGGTGGCGGATCGGGTGTTTTCAAGAAGCAGGGCAAACGCAGGGTGGAAACCTGAAGTGTGGTGGTGACAACAGTCACTCCCGCATTGGCATTCAGAGAGACGAGTGCTTGTCAAGATCCAAACGCCCATCAGAGCTGGCTGGGGAGGTCAGGTGCTCCCCGCTGCAGCCCAGGCGGCAGGCCGCTTAAAAAAGCTGCACAGCATGTTAGCACCTCGTCCCAACCGAGCTGTCTGTGCAAGACTGATGGGAAAATGGGAAAATGGTCGGAGGCAAAATGAAGGAAGCAGATGTTGCATGAACATCCGACTGACCACAATTAGTCCTGCTCATTAGAAGTGAGTGTCGCTCAGTCCGGGTCCCACTGAAAGGAAGGACACTTTGCAAGGACATGAATTCCCTGGATCTGGGGGTTATTGGTCCATTTGAGAGACTGTCCACCATATCATGTACTTCACCCACCACATAAGACATGCTCAGCAGGGGCGCCTGGGTGGCTCAGTGGTTGAGCCTCTGCCTTCAGCTCAGCTCATGGTCCTGGGATTGAGCCCCACATCAGGCTCCCTGCTCAGCAGAAATCTGCTTCTCCCTCTCCCTCTGCCCCCCAACCCCCCGCTTGTGGTCTCTCTCTCTCTCTCTCTATCTCAAATAAATAAATAGTCTTAAAAAAAAAAGACATAATAAATGTCAGTTGAAATATGTTAGAAAGAAAACCATAGGCCCAAAATGGTGTCACTTAGGCCAGGTCTGGCAAACCAAGACTTAATACCTAATCCAACTGCAGTTTCAACCCACTGGGAGCATAACCTTTCACCAGTCAAGATGGGATGTGCTGATCGGTACTGGGACTTTACCAATAGAATCCTTCTGCTCCCCTTAGGAGGAGCAGCCTTGCCAAGCAATGTGTTCCTTGTTAATAAATTCTTTTGTTTAAGCCCTCTCTGCAATTAAAAATCTTTTTTTGTTTTTTTGTTTTTTGTTTTTTTTAGCTCTGTGGATCATCTCTTTATTTGCCTTCATCGGATGTTACCTGATTTGTGAATGGGTCAATAAAGCCAATTAGATCTTCAAATTCATTCAGTTGAATTTTTGTTATTTAATATACTTAAAGGCACAGAAAATGTATTTTCTACAGGTTTGTCTTAATATGTAAACTAGGTATAATGATTTTTTTGTAGTTGTTTTTGAGTTTATGTAAGTTTTTCTTTTTTTCTTTTTTTTTTTTTTAATTTTTATTTATTTATGATAGTCACACAGAGAGAAAGAGAGAGGCAGAGACACAGGCAGAGGGAGAAGCAGGCTCCATGCACCGGGAGCCCGACGTGGGATTCGATCCCGGGTCTCCAGGATCGCGCCCTGAGCCAAAGGCAGGCACTAAACCGCTGCGCCACCCAGGGATCCCTATGTAAGTTTTTCTACGTGAACTTGTTTTGTAGTGACTAATGAGCATCAGTTCTCTTCCATCTCCTCTCCTTTAAATCCTAGATCTTGAGTATTTTTATGTCACATCCTGTAAAATCTGCAGTAACAAGTGAACTAACCAATTCACTCTCTGCATCTCAGAAAAGAATAAATATTTTATTGTAAATAATTATAAGAAAGAAATCATTGTTATCTTATTGGGCAGGTTTAAGATTCTCAAGAATGAGGATTATCCTAATGATGATGGTTTTGGCATGTGTTTCTTGTTTTAATCTGCAAATAAATCCCTACCTCCCCACATAATCCCTTTTATCAATGAATGCAAAATAGTGACATTAAACTCTACAGTGTACTATTTTTGCTCTAAAAAGGTATAATACACCTAAAATATGAGGTAATTGTTTCTTCTTAGGGGTCTTACTTGGTCACAATCATCATTGTAGGATAGAAATGGGAAGAGAGAACCACAGTCATCTCAATGGACGGTTACGAGGGCTTCCAAGATTTTACATGGTAGTTATATGAGGTGCTTCTTCAGAATGCTGATTTTACAGACCTCAGATATCAGTTACCTGTTAATATTTATATTGAAAATTCCACAAATGATTCTGATACACTCCAGTCTATACTGATCATTTGTCTACAGATACTTAGATAATATCTTGGTCTATATCAATAGATATCAGTCTCCATCTCTATTCAGAGCCACATCAACATAATAAATGTAATTCCAGTCTTAGCATTTATATCTTTTCCATTGAGGAATAAAAAGACATATAGTCTGGTAAACCAAAGTACTGGAAAGTAGCCCAGTCCTGTCACATGGATGGGAAAATTTTTTTGACAGGGACAAGGGAAGCGGGTTTAGAACTCTTCCTTCTTATCCCATCAAGCCATTTGGCTGTCCATCCATCCATAAGCTGCCTAACAAATGCCGTCTCCTCCCTGTTTCCCTTCCTGAGGAGAATCTCATGCTGATCAAAATCTTCTCAAAAGTCCTCAGCCCCTCCTACCCCACAGGAATGCCCCTATTTGGCCAGGTATTCAACTCAATTTGCCTTTGCCTGAACCACCAGGGGGAAAGTCATATGGTGAGTCTTTCTTGATGCCGGAGATTTGTCCAAATGTATGATGACACAGATTCAGTATTTCTGAAAGCGAGGCATGCGTTTTGGCCACAGTTCACAGTGAATTTGAGCTGTTCATTTTCTGTCAAGAAGTTTCTTGGGTTCCTTCTGGCTAAGATGTAATTTGAAATCGATGGGTCGTGCTTTTGTTTATTTAATAGACATTGACCTTCTAGTATGTTTATGGAATAGCTCTAGAACCTCCGGGCAATTAAAAAAAAAAAAAAAGGAGTTAGATGTGCTCCATGACCTTAAGAAGCTTATAAACTCCTACATGTAAAACAGATTGTTTCACTAGTAACCGTAAGGGTCTAATAGCACAGTAGTCATTCACTAACTATTGGTAAATTAAGGAAGTCCTAGAACGGAATTGTCATCATGCTACTGAGAAAGCTAGAGGAAGGGCTACTAATTTTCATGTTGTAGGACAGAAAACACTCTTCTTCTTCCACTTCTCTTTTTATTTATATGTATTTATTTATTTTTTCCACTTCTCTAAATATTGAAATCTGCTGCACCTTAACCATAAGTGTGGAAATAAAAAATTCAAGCAGAAACTTCTGCCTGGGTAAAGTAGTCAGGTGAAAAAATGTATGATGCATCTGAGAAATGATGAACAGATTGTGGGATTAGGGGTATGGGGAATATCAGATGGATTTAGGCCAAATATAGAATCATGATAGAGACAGGTTAGGGATGATAGTTTGTGACAAATAACATGTCCTCTAAGAACATCAAGAACAAAACCCCAGGCATCCGTCCCTTTCTTCTCCAGTGTGTCTTTCCTCACCTGTGAGTGTCCACCTCTTGCCCTCACATGCTTGACAAAGTTTGAGGCATTGCCTTGGTGATCTTACAAAGCTAATGCTCCCTTAAGAGAAAAGGTAACAGAATTGATTTCTGTTTCTAACTAGCAGGCCAGACCATCTTTAGCTTCCTGAATATGGTCAATTCCATCTTTTTTTTTTTTTTTTTTTTTGTTAGAGCTGCATGGACCAATGGATTTATCATTGAATGTACACTCCCTAAAGAAGGATACTTGTTTGGTAGGTCAAGTGAATGGTGTCAAAATTAATTTCCTCCATGCATAAAATCTGCAGAAAGTGAATAGTGAACTTTCAGGAGCTTGAATGGGTGGATCATTGTATTATGACCACAGAAATTAAATCCATAACTCAAATCCTCAATATATTTATGTTTTAACCTTAGAAAACATTTTGAGTCCTCTTGGTGTGTTATATGTGTAAATAGTCAAACATAGGAGGTATTTTTGATATTGAAAATACTTAATTGTGTCTTCTGGTCTGTCCAATGGGCTTGGTCATCTCATAGTTGTGTATGAAAGCTAACCAAAGGGGTGCCTGAGTGGCTCAGTCAGTTAAGCGTCTGCCTTCAGGTCAAGTCATGGTCCCAGGATCCTGGGATTGAGCCCCGTAGGGCTTCCTGCTCAGTGGAGAGCCTGCTCTCTCTTTCCTTCTGCCCCTCCCCCTTCTGTGCTCTTGCACTTGCTCGCGTGCTCTCTCTCTCTCTCTTTCCCTCACTTCCTCTCTATCTCAAATAAATAAATAAAATCTTTTTTTTTTTAAAGTCAACAAAAATGAAAGTTGCAGTGGTAATTAGCTCATATAACTGTTCTGCTGATTGGAGTCTATATGAGTAATCATATAAGATTAGAAGTTTATATAAAGAGAGAAACCTTTAGAGAAGTTAGTGCAATTTGTCATCAAGTGCTGTTATCCTATAGTGTTGTCTACTTAATCATTCTGATTTAGACCTCAAACTTTGACTTGCTCTTGAGAATGAGCAATGTGATCAGCTGGGCTGGGGTTGGACTGTTCGACTTAGGTCACATCCTAGGCAGGTATGTGACAGGAGGAACTATGTAGATATAATTTAGGAATTATACAGATGAGGCAAAAGCTAAGAGTGGGTAATTCATGTTAAGGAGATAGTAACCAGATTACACCTAATGTTCGCTCTGTTTCCGCTTCCTTAGCAATTGTCAGATTTTGTGTTTCACAATCCACTATCTGCTTGGGGTGGGGAGTCTAGAGAAATTGCTATACGCTGCCATTTGTTAAACATGTGAAGGGCGCTAAATAGTACCTAAGCACTTTCCACATCTGAAGAACAAGGGTATTCTTATTATCTCCTTCAGAAGGAAACTGAGAATTAAATAATCTAATGCATCTAAAATTTTCAGTGGCTCAGAGCGGTTTTCTCTAATGCATCTAAAATTTTCAGTGGCTCAGAGCATTTAAAATGCTGCCATTTGAAATTATTTATTGAGCTTCCATCTATGCCAGCCAATTTGCTAGGCACTCAGGATTCGGCACAGAACAAAAGATACAAGAATACTGATTTCATGGAGATATTATAGTAGATAAAGACGAGCAATAAACAAAATATGTAAATATTCAAATTAACTGTAGGGTAAGGGCTATATAAAGAAATTAAAATAATAAAACGTAAGAAAGTATCCATGCAAAAGCCTTCTAGGGGAAATTAATCTTAATTTGAGATTAAATCAACAGAAAAAGTAAATCATATGATAATAAAGAAGAAGAACAGTTCTCATGATGGGAATTTCTAGGTAAAAACCATTAAAGGTCGGAGCATCCAAAGACTGAAAAGAAGCCACTGTGGCTTGGAAGAAGTAGGGTTGGGGTGTACCATGTGGAGAGGTAGGACATAAGGTGAGGAAGATCTATATAAGCCACGTTATGTACACTTCTGTAATGAGCTTGGGTTTTATTCCCATATAAAGAGAAACTGTGGAAGAGGCCGGCATGGCCTGACTTAAGCTTTAAAATGACGTCAGTGACTTCTGATGTAGTGACTTCTGATGAAGAAATTATGGGAGAGCAAAGTGGAGGAAGAAGAGAGACTGCTTCTCCAGAGCAGACGGGGGGTGGAGATGCGTTGAGTTAGGGTGTCAGCAGTGGGAGTGAAGAATGATTGCTCACAATGGCACCGATGAGTGGAACTTTCTGTGACGATGACCCATATTGGAGCCCTTGAAATGTGACTAGCATGACTGCCGGATTCACTTTTTAAATTCTATTTCATTTTAATCAATGTACGTTTAAATACCACGCGTGGTTACTGGTTTCTCCGTTGAGCTCCAGAAAGTAAACAATGGAAATCAAACTGACATGACCTCAAAAAAAAATTTTTTTAATAATAAAAAACAAACAAACAAACAAACTGACATGACTTCAAGAGTCTGTGTTCGTGACCGCTGGCCTTCCTGAGCTGCTCCCTTTCTAGTGCTGGCTGGGCTCCCTGACGCAGGTGTTCTCTATCACCAACAGAGAAAGAAGAGAGGTAATGCCACCCACACCCCCCACTGGCGGTGCTTCCGCAGAGGATTGCTGCCTCGCAGCCCCCCGTTGATCGTGGCCTGGACTGGGAGGTGAGCAGGGGAGCCGCTCACTCCCCCAGAACGCTTAGCCCTACTGGCAACGTGGTCAGTACCAAAGACCTGCTTTAAATTATGAAGAGGTTGCATTGAAAACTGTCTCTTTCTGGCTGATTGTTAATTTATGGTATCATTATTAGTGACAACAAATAGCTTCTCTGGTATAGCAGAAATGCAATTAGATTGTCACAGACTGTCAGTTGTCGTATTTGGGTGTGATTTTTTTTTTTTTAATGCATCCCTTATGTAAGCCTCTCGTGCTAATAATAACAGAAACAGGACTTGCTGTTTTCTTTTTAGGGAATGGAAGTATTCGTAAGCACATTCTATTATATTCAGACTGAGAAGTGCAGCAAGGAAGCTGCAGTGACTATTGGGGTCCTCAAGATTCTCCTTGCTTAGGGCTTACATTTAGTAAGGGCTCAATACATATTTCAAATAATGAATAAACGAGTAATGTAACAAAAAGGGCCTTTAAAAATAAAACTCCAGAATGCATATGTCCAAGTTGTGCCTTATTTCTCAAGTGATCTCGTTGGTTGCTGGAATCTTATTCCAGGGTTTCTCTCAAAATATGTGTAAAGTCCTTTTGGACATTTTTCGGTGTCCTCCACATGATTAGTTAAGGACAGACATAATTGCTAGCCTGGTGGGTGGGTGGTGGGAAGCGTCTTAGGAGCTCTGGAAATTTAGAACCTAAATAGTCGAAGACTTCTGACGGTGTGCACTGTAAACCCCTCTACTGAGCACCCTGAGTGAATAGGGATCAGTGCAAGTGTCTTCTGAGTCCCTTGCTCTATTATAATAAACACCCTCTCTGAGGATCCAAAGAAACATTTCGGAATAGCAAAAACCCAGCTCCATCATGTGGGTGAATAGCGTAGATAATTAAATTTGAAGAGGTTTGTTTTTGTTCAAAGATGCACTATGATTATAAATACATAAAACAAGCTCATGAACTGGAATGACAGCGAGAGATTTCCCGAGTATTCTCTGAGTCTCAGCAAGTGGACTTTTGCTTGACCTACTCTAAAGGGGGAAAAATACCTTCAACCTTGGTTTCTAAGGACTAGTAGCGTTGAGAAAACTGGAGCCCCCACGCCCACCCCGGAGAATCTCAGCGGCAACCCTGAGAAGTGTGTTTCTGAGGATAGACACACGGCAAGTGCCAGTCCATCTCTTCCTAGACACATTCAGGAGACCTAGCTGAGCAGGCTAGTAGAAGGGCTCTAGTGATAGCGGCAACCAGCAATATTCATCTTATTTGTTTCTTTTACAGACCCTTTTTATGTTACTTCACATAACATTTGACATGAAAGGAAAAGGAGAGGGAGAAATACATACGCCAGTTTTAGTAGGCTTCAGTTCCTTATTCTCCAGGAAAAGAGAAAGTTGGTCGTTCAAAACTCACTCTCTGCGATTGCTGTGCCTTCAAGTAGATGATTCCGTGAAAATTCGCTGAGCAACTATGATGTTGCAAGTCCTGAGCCAGACCTGGGAGAGCTGTGGTTCTTGCCTGCATATAAATGTTGGTAGATACATTGCTACTAATGAGATTCCATCTAATTGCTCTGTCCCCGGAAAACTGTAGGACTCATTCTGCACTAAAAATTTCTCTCATCCATAAATAATGTAGTATTTACCAAGCACTCAGGACTCCCAATGCACCGACTTCTACCCACACAGGCAATAGTGGTCAAGTGACACTGACTACCAAGCTAGTTCTTCTCTGTTAAACATGAATTTTCCCCAGGTCCTATATCTCTGGTGACTCTGGTCTTTCGTGAAATCTAGACTTAGATATCCAATAGGAAGACGAACGTAAAATTGTTGTCTCAGAATTAGTATGTCCAACATCATATTTTACATACACTCTCTATCCTTTTTCCTATGGTCTTCATCCAAGATATTCCCTCACCGCTTACTCAGTTGTTCACCACAGTTCCCAGGAATTACTGCAATCCCTTCTTTTCTTTTCTTTTCTTTAACCTCCACAGCCAGTTTCTTATCTGTTTGTTCCAAACACACTTTGAAGAAATCTACTCTATTCCACCTTCATTGCTACTCCTCTAGTCCAAGCTCCCACTGTCACCAATCTGGACACTATGATACCCATCTTGTTGATGTTACTCCACCACTTTGTCTTACTACACGCCATTCAACACTAATGGAAGGCTACTCCTGAAAGCACATTGCTCTGGGGAAAAAAAATCATTTAATCGCCATCCATTGGATCTTTACTTAAAATTTAAACTTCAGGCATGGCCTAAAATGTGATCTCTCAGCTGATTATCAAATACAAGCATACCTCATTTTACTGTGCTTTGCAGATATTGTGTGTGTGTATTTTTTTTTTTAATTGAAGGTTTGTAGAAACTTACATCGCTTCTGGTGGTGCCATTTTTCCAACGCATTTGCTCACTTCATGGCTCTGTCTCACATGTTGATAATTCCCACAATATTTCAAATTTCTTCATCACTATTATATTTGTTATCATGATCTGAGTTCATCAGTTCTGAGTTGCTGAAAGCTCAAATGATGGTTAGCATTCTTTTTTCTTAGCAATGCAGTATTTTGTAACTAAGGTATGTACCTTAAGAAATGACACTTTGTCCTGAAAGCACTATATGCTATTTGCTCTGAGGGTTTTGTGAGAAGATGCATGGAAAACTCTTCCAGGCATGCACATGTGAGGATTATTTTCCTGAGAAATGTGTCCTGCCGTTTTTTAAGACATAATGCTATTGTACACTTAATAGTCTACATTATAGTGTAAACATAAGTTTTATATGCACCGAGAAACCAAAAAATAATCATTTGACTTGCTTTATTGCAAAATATGCCTTATCGGGGTGGTCTGGAACTGATTCCACAGTATCTCCAAGGTGGGCCTGCACACAAAGCTCTCTCTGACCTCAGCAATTTGCGAGCCCCCTGCCAGTAAGTCTCTTGCAGGCGTCTCCTTTGGTTCCCTGGTTTCTTAATAGGACTCAGATCTATCTCTTAAGCAAAACCTTAACTGATTGACCCCATCAAAGGTATGAAGACTCTAGAGTAAGAAGCCAGTCACAGAGGCACAAGTACTTCACTATTCGACTTGTAGGAGGCATCAGGAAAAGTCAAACGTATAGGAGCAGAGAGCAGAACGGTGGTTTCCAGGGGTGCGAGAGAGGTGGAGAGGAGGAGTCACTCTTCAATGGGCACGACATTCTCAGCCTTGCGACGTGAATGACTTCTAGAGATCTACTGCACAGCATTGTGCCTGCAACTGAAGACACTGTCTTACAGACGTAAAATGTGTTAAGACTTACATCTCATGTGAGGAACTCTTACTACGATAATAAAATGCAAGGCCTCCCTCGTCCTTATCACAGCACCTGTTGAATTCCTGCTTTGCAATTCTCACTATCAAAACTGATTAATTCACTTGAATTCCTAGTAGGGTACAAATTCCGCGGGGGGTGGCTGGGCAGGAGACGCCTTGGGCGCTGTCTTCCCAGAGTATAGCGTCTAGCCCAGCCCTTACTAGATGCATATTGAATATTCATTGAAAGAATGAATGAAGACGTCTTTGATTCTGAACCTGCAGACCATGCTAGCTCCACTCGACGGCTAAGGATATGTCACTCTCGGTCGGGATCTTCTGGATTCTCTTCCCAATGGAATCCCACAAGGAGGCAGTCCTCACCAGGAGCTGGCACATCATAGCTGTTGAGATTTCAGAAACACAACGCACGCTCTCAATATAGTGCCAAGCGTTCAGTGATTTCAAAATAGCTCTCCCGAGGGTGTTTAAAGGCCTTCACTCAAACAAGCCACCTCACAAATTAATTTGCTAGTTTTAAATCTTTATTAATGCAAATTGACTCGATACAGTAAACATATACAGACAAGTGTGCAGGGCTCCCCTGGCCGTCTCCTTGCACTGAGGCAGTGTAAGCAGCAAGCTTTGCAGACACAACTTCAACAAAGAACGCGGTTGGGAACCTCCCTGTAAGCTGACCAATTTTTCTTTTCCAAAAACGAACCCCACACTTGCTTTGAAAGGTGATGTTCCAATTCCTGTGCCCAGTTTACCTCCAGAAAGAGACATTGATGTGATATTTTGGCAACAAGTAATTTTTAGAATGATGGGACCTCAGCACTGCTCGGCTTGGGCAGACCTGTGGTCGAGCCAAGTGGTGCAGTGTCAGCTACTGTGAATGTGAGGCTCACGCAGGAAGGATGGATCCCCTGCTCAGTGTTCTCCACCTCAAATACACGCGTGGCTTCCTAGTTCAGGATGCCCGAGGGAAGGCAAACCGAGGATAAAGACAGAAGGGGAGGCTCATTTTCTTGGTCTCCAAATAACAGAACGCATTTCTTACAAAAATAATCCCTACATGTGCTCAGTGTTGTGCATGTCTAAAAGAGTTCTCCACTGCATCTTCCCTTTCAATCCTCAAGCTCATAACATCTAACCCTGTATCAGGACAAAGCATCGTTCTTTTTCCTTTAATTCATTCCAAGTATATATAAAGATAACGAGGAAAGCCTCCTGAATTTTAGGAAAAAAAAATAAGTTAACAAATGGAGCAGAGGTGGGACATTTTGAATTTAGCTGCAATCTGTACCCAGGAGGTTAATTGACATAAAGATTCAAGTTTCATGCGTGGAATAAATGATTAATTCAAGAATATGATCATGTCACTTTATAGAGAAGAAAACGAAAGCTCAGAGAACTTAGTTATATAAGTAGATATAAGCTTAACTCTCTCATCTCATTATGTCCCCGTTCCTCAGCTACTCTATCAGCGAGGCAAATGCAAACACAATTCATGAGTGGAAAAACAAAAAAATGTGGATTGCAGGAATTTTAAGGGTTAGACAATGTCGGGTTCACTGCTGAAATTAAAAAGCATATAACAAATAACACTTCAGTTAAATAATGGATTAGCATTATTTTGTTTTCGAATTCTTTCTTCCCCAGTTAAAGGAGGAGGGAAAAAAATCACAACCATTCTGTTCTTTGTCTTCCATTCCTATCTTTGTCCTTGTAAATCTCAGCAAAATAATCATAGGCAGCTGGTGAGATTTGGTGTCCTTTGCTTACATTCCCCTAGTTTTTGGCAACGATCTCAACATACCTCCCATAATTCCATGGTAATTCTAGATTGTCTTTGAAATGAACATTTTGGCTTTTTCCCCACAGGGCTGTAGACTTTTAATAATACAAAACATTTGCCAAATTGGGCAGTGATCTACGTGTCCAATAACCAGGGGCTCTTCTGGGTGGCTTGGTTGCTTAAGGCTCCAACTCTCGATTTCAGCTCAGGACTTGATCTCAGGGTCATGAGATCCAGCCCCCAGTGGGTCTCCCCATCCTCTCCCTGAGGTCTCTGTGGCGGGCTCTGTGCCCAGTATGGAACCTGCTTAAAATTCTCTCTCCCCCTCTGCCCCTCCCACCCCCATATGTTCTCCCTCTCTCTGTCTCTAAAATAACTGTAATTAATAAAAATAATGATGATGATGATGATGATGATGATGATAATCACAAACTGTTTTAAGTATCTGAAGAGTAATATTATACAGAAAAAGCTATGGCAGCTTGGTACACATTAAAGATAATTTACTTTTGCCAAATATGAGACTGGACGTGGAGGGTCACCATTCTGTGATACCCATGACACGTGAAGATTAGAAAGGACTGCTCCTTGGAAGAACACTGTGAAAGTATCAAAAACCAGTTTTATTTTTCATATTGTGAATTTTATTTCTGAATTAGAAGCCAGTTTTTCCCCGTAGACTATTTTTTCCACATAAAAGAAAAATATTTATGTGTGCACTATCCAGTATGATAGCTACTAGCCACACGTGGCTCTTAAGCCATTGAATTGTGTCTAGTTCAAAATGAAATATTAGAGCAAAATGCACATTGGTTTTCAAAGACTTAATACAAAAAACCTCATTAATAATTATTAATATTGATGACTTGTTGAAATACAGTATTTTTAGTGTTTTGGAGTAAATGTTATTCAAATTAATTTAACCTGTTACTTTTTACATTTTACCCCCTTGAACTGATAAATGTTGAATTCTGATCTTCATTTTGCACTTGGGAATACTTATCCCACAATGTGTGCAAATTATCTTTGATATATCATTTATTTCAATAATTGTGGAAAAAAAAGCTAATAAAAAGTGCCATTTTTCTCTTTTCATGGAAGTTTAGTAGAGATAAAAGAGAATGGAGAAAGTCTCCTAAATTTCATAAATAATTAGGTTAAAAATGGAGCAGAGGTAGTTGAGGGATAAAGACATTATACCTTAAGATATTTGGAAGCCCACTGACATATTTTTATTTCATAATTCTGTGAGATAGTTGATATAAGGAAAGGTTCACATGATACAATTCTCAAAAAAAAAAAAAAAAAAACTATACAAAACCACATCCACACAATGGCCTTTGGAGGGGAGGGGATAGGGGAAACTGGAGTGTAGGGCGATGCACTTTTGTGTTTAAAAAAGTTATTTTGATGTAATGAGGATAAATTGATACATTATAGGTGAGTTCTGCTTTCCCCTTAGGATTTCTAATTATAAATAAATGTAGGTTTGTTTGTTGTTGTTTTTTACATGATCTGCAATCAAAATACAGAGACTTTATCTGAAAGTATCTCTATTAAAACACAAAGTATTTCCTTTAGTAATTATCCACAAAGCTTTTCATGCTCGGCAGCAGCCCGTAGAACTTGCACAGATTTCATTCCAAGAAGTGAGAATCATGAGAGGAGTAAAGTTTCCCGGTGAACATGGCCAAAGTAAAACACTATTAAAATGTTCTGTTTAATTACGCGCATCCTCCAGTCTACATAACACACAGACTAGGGGCCTGAGGCTGTGTCCATACCATCGGGCTCCCGGGTACTTTATCAACGTTTTCCCATTTTCATGATCTTGGCTGTCAGCTGCCCTGGAGAAACTGAATCTAAAACTTTGTGAAATGAATTGAGATGCTTTAGGATTTTTTTTTTCCCACAGAAGGACAAACATAATCTATTTAATTTATGATGCAAAACGATGTCCTGGTAAATTTCAGCAAAAACAGACCTCGGAAGGGTTAAGAATGCTTTTTGTCACTCCCTAAGCAGGATAAAATGAATCTTTATACTTCTTTTGGTGAAAGGATTGAAGGCAAAAGAAAAAAAAATCTTCAAAAGCAGAATAAAAGGATATGTGGTTCTTTCTATAGGAGATATGGAAAGGAATTTTTATCTAAATGGATAAAATACATTTTCAAATAGAAAATATAGATTTCCCTGGGCATTTGTGCAAGAAAATTGAAAGACTAAATGAGGAGTCAAAGTCATCACAAATAAGAAGGAGACCTTTCACTTGAAAAATATTAATAGAAGTAAAATGTATGGAATATATCAGAAATTGGCCTGCAGATGACACAGAGAACTGACAAAATATAGACAGATGCCCGTTAAGGTGCCAAGCTTTGAAAGCACTGGAGAAAGTGTCTGTCAGGGAACCAAGACGATTTTCAATGAATTTAAAATGAAAGATTTGTGTTTCGTTCTTACGACATAAAAATATATCTTAAATGTTGTCACAGTGGAAAATTGTTTTATCAATAAGAGGTTTGTTTAGTTTCATAGCTCTTAAGCCTTGAGAGGCTATAAATTTCTCTCTCTCTAATCTGGGAATCTGGGGCTGGATTTATTCTAGATAATTCTTGTTAACCAGTTAACATGCTTCTATTTTTAGTCATTTATTAATCCAACAAGTGTTTATAAGCATCTACTATATGTATCAAGCATTATCCTGGCTTTAAAAACATAATGATGGACAGAAGACAATTTTGTCTTCCACTGCTTGTAAGAAAAACTACACACACATACACACACACACACATATAAAGAAAAACTATGTATGTATTTATATTTATATGATATAAATACTCCACTTACTTAGTTCTTACTGGTGTGATGATAGGGAGAAGCGGCTGAGGCATATGGTCAAGTGTTGAGGTTCAAAGACGTCTCTGAGAAGGTGGCCTGTGAGTTGAGATTGGAGGTATCAATAGGGACTGTCCAGGCTAAGAGAGGAAGTGAGGTCATAAAATGCTCGAGGCTGAAAAGGCAGCCAACGTAAAGATCCTAACTCAGAAGGAGTGAGAAAATAGTAGGGACTCAAAGAAATGTGTGTGAGTGGAAAGAAGACAGGAAGAGAGGAGAGACACAAGGAGGTGGAAAGGGAGATGATGCTAAACCGTAGTTAAGGATTATACAGTTTATCCTATATACAATGAAATCAGAAAGATCAAAGATGTTTTTGAAAAACAGAGCCAAACAAATAGAACTTTACCATACACAAATGGGCTCATTAAGTGATTTGGGGTATGTGATCTCATTTTTAATAGGCTGATGGTTTCGATTGGCCGAAGATAAGAGATTGTGACTTAATGTCTTTGGGGTATAAGATCTGAATACTTAGTCCTACAAAGCTCTAAATGATGTATAGTGTCTCCTAAGTGTATTTCATTGTCTTCCTCTTGGACATTAACAAGGTGTGTTCCCATATTAAAGATTCTGACAATCTCAGGTAAACACTTTAACTTTACTAATCCATTGTGTCCCAAGTATTCCCTGGATTTTAAATTCTGTGAAATATTTTTTCTCAAGAGGTGAGTGAGGAAAATTGTAAAAATTCCTAAAAGGATCTGTCAAACATGTTGGGTAGAATTATCATTGGATCCATGGTTCATAAAGAGACTTTGACAATGCTGAGAAGTTGGATTTTGGATGGAAATAATTGAAACCAATAAAAACACAGTATTATAAACACCAGGGATCCTAAGAAACACAACTAAAATGTCATGCTGTGCTATCCAGGGTTCTCGAAGCACCATCAACCCCTTACCATAAATATAAAAATTCAGAAGTCTTTAACAAAATGCTGATTTCTGCCTGACACATTTTTTTTTTTATGACAACTCGGTTATCCATTTACTCTCACAAGTGGCTGGGGCTCCACTTCAGAAGTGAGAATCTGTTTTCAATCCCTCTTGGAACGTGGTAGGGGGCAGTTGAATCTGATGCCGAAGGAGACTTTGTACAGGCAGAGGGGTAGCCTTTGCCAAGGATCTGGCCACAAGCTTTCAGAAAGTGCAGTTGGGCATCACCAGCCTGCTGACTCTAGTTCCAGAAGTCTCTTGAGAAGAAATCCTTCCCACTCTGCCAAAATGTATGTCAGTGCTTGAAAATCTGCAAGCACACATGGCTACTAACCTCATTTTCATGTTGGACCCATTTGAGTCATGAAATTCATTGCTCCTCAAGGAATCCACAAAAGCACTAACTCACAGTGGTTCCTCGGGCTCCTGGCACACCCCAGATTCTCATGAGTGATCACCTTAAATTATGTCATGAAGGGACTTGTGATTAAATGAATGAGCACCAGAGTTTGACAACAGTAAATCAGCAAATAATCACAGGCATGGAAAAATATATGAGTGCAATTTCACAATGCCTCATATATCTGCATTCGCCTTGGCAGGCTTCGGCACTCCCTGCATTGGGCGGAAGTCATCTTTTATACCTAAGTCACGAGAACAAGAATATTCAACTTTGCTTGTTATTCTTCTCCCCATTTATACCACAGTGCCCACAACTTTCGACTTCACAGGCTTCTGATGCGCTTTGAGAATCCTTAATATACGTATTATAATTTGTATGAACTTAACATAATTTGTGGAAGGCGCTGCTCTACAAAATTTTGCCTGGATTTTTAATGCTAAGGTGATATTTTGCAGGTACTGTAAAAATACAATATTTTTGATATGCAAGTATTTCTCTTCCGAAATTAATTCTTTAGACAAGCTCATTACCTTTTATCCAATTTAGGGCTGAGGTATATGTGCAGAATGCTATTGCTGTGGGGATGATTTCTATAGATATGTATCTATAAAAAATTGACACTATTTCAATTTTCCATGACAATATTTAATTATTTCATTTTATTTAACCATGAGAAGAAGTTTCCAGACATGTGTTAACATCAGAGCAATGGACCGATTCACTGATGACAATCAATTGCCATTATTTATAGGCGCACATTTGATAAATTGATATATACTTTCATGTTTAAGTAACCCTCCTTGAATAAATAGAACTCAAACTAATTCTAAATGAAGACTGTACATCTTTTTAAAAGTTACTTCTCTCTTCTGTGTTGAAGAATGGGCAAGGGCGACCCCTTACCTCACTAACATATTCTCCCAGAGCCATGGTACTGAGAGAAGTAGTTGATGAGAAAAGCACAGACCATAGTCTTAGTCACAGTCAGTGTTCTCCATAAGCTGGCTGCCGTTTTCCAAGAATTCTCTAGAATTTCATATATTCTTCATTTTGAGAGATGTTCTGTTGAGGCTTTTAAACACTTCATCACAGCTTATGGATATGTATTCTTTCTCTTCTACAAGATCATGCCTAAAAATGTTGGCTTTTATAGATCCCCAAACGTTTAATTCAGTTTCAAGAGCAATAGTCACCGTAAACACCTTCAGAATTTTGATAGTTTGGGGCCCCTGGGTGGCTCAGTCAGTTAAGCATCTGCCTTTGGCTCAGGTCATGATTTCTGGGTCCTGGCATGGAGCCCCCCTCAGGCTTCCTGACCACCAAGAAGTCTGCTTCTCTCACTCTCTCCTTCTGCTCTTCACTGCTCATTCTCTCTTTCTCTCTCTCTTTCTTAAATAAATAAATAAAAATCCTAAAAAAAAAGAATTTTGACACCTTATTTTGCTCATCTATCAAAGGATTAAAAATGACTAAACATTTGAAATCTTAAGTGTAAATATAACTTGAGTTTAGGCAATTCGGTTATGACATTCAGAGCCTGGAAAACCTTTGGGTTTTGTTTTATTTCTTTTTTGTCATTGTTGTCACTTTATTTCAGATGCCACACTTAACCACTTAACATTTGGCATTTTATATAATTTCACATTTCTCTTTCAATTTACAAAGGTGTAAGTTTATGCTATAACTTATTTATCCTTTGAAATTATTTTGAGTATGTACAAAGTGCACTGATGATGCTACAGAGGTATGAAACTTGTATGTATAATACAGATGTGAGACTATCTATAATCCTTACCTTCAAGGAACTCCCTTGAGTGGAAAAAAGAAATCTTAATAATGAATGAGATACAGAATATAATATATGTTTTAGGAAATGCATAAATCTTCATATACAGAATGCATTTCTATGTTCCAATGCTCAGGAAAGCTATCATGTAGGGAGACATTTGAACTTGGTGGTGAAGAAGGGTAAAGTTTACACGTGTGAAGGGGGTGTTGGTCTGTCTCAGGTGGTGGCATCGTGCTAGTAAAGGTAAGAAGGATGAAAAGTATAAAAAATCAAGCATTTTGTATTATGTGAATTAATTGCCTTGAAGTGTGTGATCCTTGAAGGGGAGCAGAAGGAAGGGAAATAAAAAAAAAAAAAGAGTGAGATTCTGAGCAATATAACAATACTTTTGATTCCAGGGCTGACCACTCCTTCTTCTGCTCTAAACTCTTAGTGGTCTCCATTGCCATGCAAGTACTCTGAAAACAGCATGGAAGAGAGAGACTATGAAAACCAGAGAAACCGAAGGTGATAAAGAGCTACTCTCAGGGTTTCCTAAGAGTTAAAACTAGATTGAAATTGGAAATTCCAAAGTTTGGGATTGGAATTACAAAGAGAAGTAGAGAAGCCACAATGCCTATAGAGCTGTTGCAGAGACTATGGTATCAGTTTGCAAGGCTGGTTTGTAAATTGACTCCCTTTTCCCTTTTGTAGCACACACCAAAAATGATGGTGAGGATCAGAACATGGGTTACAGGAATGAACATATGCTGTTTAGTATACATGACAATTTTGGAAAGGGTCTTGAATAGAAGTAGGAGAGACCTACTTCTCTTTAAACCTAATGTTCAAAACCTAGTCTAGTTTTGAACATTAGATTTAAAGATACCTTCAGGAGTTCACTGATGTGCATCCTTTTATCAAGTAGCTAAAAATAAAAAAAAAAGTAGCTAAAAATCAGAAGCTTGAGGACTTGGTAGGAAAATAATAAAGATTTAGCTATAGGAGACACTTGGTCAGGTGATAAAATTAAACCTATTAGATTGGATAGGATATATCATAAGGAGACAAGTCATGTAGTGTATCCAATGGTCCATATATCAAATGAGAATAAAAAAGCCATAAAAAAAGAGTAAGTTTCCAGTTTCAGCTACTAATGGAAAGAATTTAGAAGTCATCACTCCCATCCTTATAGCAAGAGCAAGATGGGCGGACTGAAGATCAGCATCTTTTCTGGCACCCATCAGAGAACTGAGGCTTCAGGGCAAAGAGCCAAACCAAAAGCTGGAAAAGCAGATAGTTGGAGAGAAACACAGCAGGGATCTGCCTACCCTGGTTAGAGACCACTGGAGCCATAAACCCTAGGTACAACTAAGTGGTAATTTTTGATGAATTTCTGTAGGACTGTGGACTTGCTTGAGATTGAAAAACTGCTGGAGCCACTGTCTTAAAGGTTTCTACATCTCAATAGCCTTCATCTCCAGGAATTCCACCAGGTTCTCACAGTGAAGATCTGAGAAAGATCCCCTGGAGATTCTCTGATGCTGGGGAGCGGGAGGAGATGTGAAAATAAGTTCTTGTGAAGTATGTCCAGAACCTTCTCCATATCAAAGGCATACTGTCCAGGGGGAGATCAAACAAACAACCATCAAAAATTTGCCACGGCCTTTTCCAAACTCTTGAGAAAGAGGCTTTTCCCTTCTCCAGCCACTGCTACTCTTCCTATATGCAATGAAAAGGAAAAGAAACGATAGTCAGTAGGAATAAGAGAGTCAACAAAACTGATTGGGGATGTCGCAGCAAGGAAAGGGAATATGGATCAAGAGAAATTTGGCATACTGATGTAGAAACACTTGTTAAGGTCACAGCCTCAAGACACAGCTCCATGAAAAGACAAAAATTAAATTAGCCAAATGTAGGATGCTCCCATCCCATCGTCTTGTACTATAGCAATAGGAATCCAGTGTGTTAACAGTGGATTGTAGTTGAAAGAGCTTCACCACATAGACTTTCTTTGAAGGGGAATATGTAGGGAAACCCAGGAGAAACAGAGGAAATGGAAAAACAAGGTATTAGAAGAATTTGAAGGCTCTGGTACCTGTAGTTACAAAAACCATTATACTCACCTTCACTCTTAGCCAGGTGAACATAAAGATATAAAATGTCTATGTATCTCGGTTCCAGTTACTCAATACAGTATGTCAGTTTGCAACAAAAATATTCAGAGATAGGCCTAAGGCAAGAAGAAATAAAATCTCAAGTGACAAAGCAATCCTCAGAACCATGCTCGTATATAAATTAAAGTACTGGAACAATCTGAAGATCGTCCTACTAAAGCAAATATAAAGGTGGCAAATAGCACACGAAAAGGTGCTCCACGACATATTTATCTAGAGAAATACAAATTAAAGAAACAAGGGGATATCACTACAAACCACCTGGAACAACTACAAAGGATGTGAGCAACAGGAACTCTCATCCGTTACTGATAGACGTAGAGAGTGGCACCGTAACTTTGGGACAAGGTGAGTTTCCTGCACAACTAAATATGGTTTTCAATACAATCCGGCAATCATACTCATTGAGCTTTGATCATCTTATTTGGAAAATTGTGTCTACACAAAATATGCCTTTGACTATTTATAACAGCTTTTTCTCTAATCACCAAAAACTAGAAGCGATACAGTATCTTTCAACAGGTGAGTGGATAAGCAACCTTTGGTGCATCCATGCAATGGAACAATACTCAGGGATGAAAAGGAAGGAATTATTAGGTTATACCAAGATACCGATAATCTCAATCACATATGGCCATTGTGAAAGAGGCCAGTCTGAAAAGGCTTGTGAAGTTCTGCCTTTGTGATATTCAAGAAAAAGTGGCATTTTAGAGATGGCAAACAAATCACTGGTTACAGGGGATCGGGGAAACTGTTGAAATTGTGATGCACGGGGGATTGCTAGGGTGTTGAAATTTTTGTGACATTCTGATGCTGAAAAAGTGACAAATGTTTTCTCTTTTTTATCAGAGCCCACAGGACAAAGAGCAATCCTTCATACTTCTGCAAATTAAAAAAAAAATCACTTTAGAGGTCAGAGAACTCTAGGATATTAGGTACAAATTTAAACAATTGGAAAAGAAAGTATGGACTTATTTAATGATAATGTATTGATGATTTTTTGATTATGGCAAATTACCACAGTAATACAAGCTTTAGTCATAGGATAAACTGAATGACAAGCATGTGGGAACTCTTTTTACTATCTTTTCCAATTTTTCTCTAAATTTAAGACTATTATAAAATTTTTAAAAAGAGAGGCCTGTGGAGATATGGAGCAGGAAGGTACATAAAATTAGACAAGTTCCCAAGGAATTTTTTTGTCACTGGGTACAAAAGAGAAAATGTTTAAAGAAGAAGAAGATACGCAAGTGTGTCAGATACTAAAGAATGATTAACATACCATGGGGAAAATTATTGATAAAATTTAACATTAAGTAGTAAAACTTGTGACCATGAAATTCTTCTATGTGGTTGGCAAGTGGGTCTGTTTTCCTGAGGAGCAAACTACCAAATGAAAGATGCTTAAAAAAATTAATAACAGATTCCTATTCTTTTATTTCTATATGTTGCCTTTAACCATTTTCAATGCTCTGAATTATTGATTTCTTGAAACCCAGGAAAGGTTCATTTGTGTGAATCTGTACGGGTGTCTAACAGTAAAGCCAGTTTCACTGCTTGGGGGAAAGCGGAAAGACAGCACAGCCTGTGCTTTCCAGCTGGCAAAATCTGGAGGAACAGAGGAAGAGAACTGCTGGCAGTGGACATGAGAAATCCCTGCCAATTCTTTGGTTGCACAGTTAAAAACTCCATGTGCTTCCCGTCACACAGCAATATTTTCACACCACTTGTGCCATTAATTAAGCTCTCTTTATCCTCCCAAATTCAGGGAAGAGACCCACATCATTGAATGTTGAGATCCATTTTTAATAGGGGCAAGCATGAGATATATATTCAATATTGGATGGTTTTCCCATATTCATTTCTGCGTAGTCAAGCTGAGTGAGATGTGAAACACCATATATATTTGCTGTAGCGATTGATCTTGTCACAAAGTTGAACCTTTTGGGAATAATCATTCAGACCATCTGTCTGAGACTGAGTCATAAATTGCATATTTTTCCATAGAATTTTAATCTGTAGCATTAGTATGAGTTGAATAGTTATTAGCAGACTGTGACTTGAATAAATGAATTCTATGAGATGTCAACAGCACTGGGGAATTTCAAAATTATAGCGTGAATAGGTATACATATAATACTTTAATTTATGTCCAATCTGGACATTGTCTGTAGTCATCATTTAAGTTAGTTGCCTAGGCAAAGGAACTACCGATAACAACGAGGTCTTATTTTAACTATTTTTTGCTTTATTATCTATTGTTCTTTCTGAAATAAGTGTTTTCTTTAATTTTAATGTTTTACTGTGGAATAATTTTGGTTCATGGGAACTTTTGAGAAAATGTATAAGAGGTCTCAGGTACACAAAACCCAGTGGAAACATCTTTTAATACTGGAGTACGGCATCGAAACCAGGAAGTTAATATTAGTACAGTCCAGAGAGCTTATTCAGATTTTACCAGTTTTATTTGTATGTGTGTGTGTGTGTGTATTTTTATATGATTTTTTTGCATATGTTGATTATGTTGATACATGACTCAACACAATCGAGATGCAAAACTATTTTGCCACCACCAGACTCCTTTGTGCTACACTTTTGCAGACACACCCGCCCCTTCCCTGTCCCTAATACTTGACAACTACTAACTTTTTCTTCCTCTTTAAAATTTGTTATTTCAAGAATATTGTGTAAATGGAATCCTACCAACATAACTTCATGAGATTGACTTTTTTTTTCACTCAGTGTAATTCCCCTGAGATGTTTTAACTTAAAAATAGAATAGCAAATCTCCACTGATAAGTAGAATTTCTTCAGTCACTTTAAAATTATGGATTACTGAGTTTAGCCATGAAGGATTTTTGGAGATTGAGAATGTGTTTTCAGATTGTATTGGCTAAGGATGCTCATGTGGTATGTGTCAGAAAACTAGATTCTTAGAGTGGAAAACTTGAGGTCTCCTGTGAGAATAATCCATCTCGTGCTCTTCTTTCTAGAAGTTTGTGTAAAGAGCGAGGCTTCTAAATATGTATAATCTTTAGATTTCATGATGCAAGGGAAAGAGCAATTGTATATATTGCCAATGCATCCTAGCGACTAATGAGGTGCCCGACCTCATAAAGAGATTAATAACATCTCGAATAAACAACACTAGGAGGTGGCAATTATCACCTTTTTATGGTAGAAGGACGAAATATTAACATATTAAAACAAAATGGCCAATATCATATATTTCTCATTATACACTAAATGTAGAGCAGGAAGATTTAGAACTTTGTTTTGGTAAACTCATAAATTGATTAGTAGTTGTTTATCTGAGTGTCTTAGCTACCATCCAGACTTACTCAAAATTCATAAAAAGCAAGCAGAATGTCTGGAAATCCTCTTGAGCTACAGTCATTACAGATGACACCAAATATAGGACACGGTTTCTAGAAAAATAGTGGAACAGGCTTTTGAGAACACCGCTCTGTGCTTGGTTCGCTGCGAGAATGGGAGCTATTGGATAACAAAAGAAAATACTTCTTCTTGGCATCCCCATTGTCTAACCCATGGCCTGGCACACGCCAGGTCGTCAATGAAATTGTGCTGTCCTGATTTGAATTATCCTAATCAAAACCAATCACAAAATCCTTAGGGGAATGGGTGAAATCAAATGAACTAAACGGTTTCACTTTAGGTTTGAAAGGCACTATTTTTTGTCGTTGCTGTATTGTTTCCTTCTTCTTTTTTAAGTAACACAATCAGGAGAGATGATTTCGTTAATTCGCCTTCGTCTCTGATACCGGGCCTTTACCCTAGGAGGTGGCCTGCAGGGTTTTTTCAGAGGACGGCTTCCATTACATATTTACAAATCACTAAGCCCTGAGTTAGGAGCTCAGAACTATTTGTATGGACAACAACTAACGAATCCGCACAACCTCCAGGATCACAAATATCCTAACTGCTGGGGGTTCAGACTTAAATTTACGTAATACTAGGGGCAGAAACATTCACATACCATTTCATATTTCTTTGCACAGGAGAGAGGTAAAGTACCTCGTGCTGGGGGATAGCTTTAGGTGTCTTGCCAGGGCTGTTACCCACTGAAGGATTATAACTGTACTAATTCCTTAACTAAAGGTCTAATACCCATTAACAGTTTGAAATATTATTTCAAGACCTGATGAATTTACAGATTGTTATAAGACCATATGTATCTCATGTTAAAGGGAGGGGACTTCTTGTTATCAGGAGCAAAATTAATGCACAGAAGGAGAGTTTTAGCATCAGGTTTGCTACAGAGGCCTCCACTGAGCAAATCCCCCACAGATACAGTATCTCAGGTTATACCCCAGAGCTGCCTGGTAAACATGATCACAACCGCCATGCTCTTTATGAGACTATGAGCGCATAATTTTATGAGGCTGCTGCCTTGCATCATTAATTTTAATGGAGCTTTGCATAGGGAAATATTTTTCAGGTATTGTATAATGCACAGCAAGGCCCATGAATCCTAAATAATACCACTAATATTATTCCTCAAATAGGAATTAATAAAGAATTCTGACTTGCGATTTTAGTTACCAACTTGACACCAACCCCCGCTTTCAACCGAGGGCTTCATTATCAACTCCAACATGACTGTCACAGTTCAGAAACCATGTGCCATTTTTGCCAAAAAAAAAAAAAAAAAAAAAAAAAAAGCACTTTTCATAGAAAGGGCATAATGAAAAGGATTCATTATGTAGCAGATTACAGATGAGTTCTTTGTGATTAGTCATTTTGTGGAGTGAAGGAAAATTCATTCAGAATAACATTGAAAGAGACTATTGATTTTTTTTTTTTTCCAAAAGGCAAGAAACAGCCCCAGCTCATCTTCAGTAAATGCAAGTTAAGGGAGGATGTGTTTGTACAAATGACAGAAGACTGCAGTGCGGATCACATAAGGTTCTCAAAAAAAAAAAAAAATCCCCAAAAACCAAAACTTCAGAATCTAATTTATGCGCCCGTAGCACATGAGCTGCAGTACCCGGTGAGGTTGGGCAACAGAAGGGCCTGCCCAGGTCTGAGTCAGATGTTCATATTCTGCTACGGCAGCCAGGGGTGTGCATTCAATGTGATGCTTCGTGTTCAGAAAGGAGCCCTGCATTTTGGCTTTTGATCACATCTGTCAAGTTCCTAGATGGGAAAATTGAGAGGGATTGGCTTTACTCATAGATAGTTTAGTACCCAGCAAGAGTCTCCCTTCCGTTGCTCTTTCTCCAAATTTCAAAATAAGAGGCACATTGGTTTATACAGAGTAATCCTGATTCCTACCATTTCCATAGGAAATTCTCCTTGTTTCCCAACTCACCTGGACAGTAATACCAAGGACTTAGGCCGCATTCGACCTCCAACCTTGTACTTCCAGACATCTGCTCATGTGAAGAGGCATGGGTAGATAGGGTGGAATCGGCAGAGATTCGCAGGCGCCGGGTTCAACTTGTCCTGAATGTCCCTCCGTTCATGAATTCTCTCCTCAGCCTCCTAAATGGATGTGATGTGCTTGTATAAAAAAAAAAAAAAAAAAAAAAAAAAAAAAAAAAAAAAAAGAAAGAAAGAAAGAAAGAAAGAAAAAAGAAAAAAAGAATCACCTTCTAATTTGTATAAGAGTTTCATCCAGAGGGAAGATAAATTCTCTAGCCATGTAAGGACATGCTCAGTCTCCAGCATAGGATCTTGACCACAGTATTAAAAACAAAATAATCCACGTTAAAGCAAGAATTTATTTTGCTGTATTGAGAGCAATTGCAGTATTTTATGTATTTATGATAGTGATCCAAAACTTGCTTCTTCCCTTTGTATGCTTCCAGACACCTAAATCAGAAATTTAGAGGGTTAGGACATTTAAGATGGATTATTTAACCATATGGAGGCGGTTCTTATATTCTTCTCATTTCTAGCTTAAATATCTTCAGTGCCTCATTACCAACATTAGCTCAAATATAAGGGTTTAATAAATGTTAATCTCAAAGTCATGTCCTGTTCTCAGCATCTTTTCATGCTTTCTTTGCTAAATTTTCAACAATCTATAATGTAGGTGTTATTGTTAACCTTTCTGATTGGTAGATTGTCTACAAATATGGTAACAAAAAGTTCCCTCCCTACTTCTTCCAAGAACCTACAGTTTTGTATAGTCCATTTCCACACAGATTCTGGCCTTGGTCCTGTACTTACTTTGGCCAGTGAGTCATTATCTGGGTACATTTTTAATTTTTTTTAAGATTTTATTTATCTATTCATGAGAGACACACAGAAGGAGAGGCAGAGACATAGAGGGAGAAGCAGGCTCCCTGCAGGGAGCCCGACGTGGGACTTGATCCCAGACCCCAGGGTCACACCGAGCTGAAGGCAGAAGCTCAACTGCTGAGCCCCCCGGGCGTCCCATGGGTAACATTATTTAAATCTGACCCTCCTCAGAATGATACCCCTGGACTCTGTAAGTCATAGGTAATTTTTTAAGATTAATTTTTAACTATTTTTTATATTATAGATATGAGTTTTGAAATCTTTCTTTTGATATAGAAAGTATCTATTTTAGTAACAGGATATATACTGAAGACATGCAGTAAAAATAAGGACATACATAAATGTTTCTGTATTGTTGGACACCTACATTGCTCCCGATTTAACGATATTATAAATGAAGAGTCAAGGAACATTTTGAGCCCGTCTGTGGATTATGAAATACATTTGGAGCTTACATACTGGGATTTATATTTATAAATGTAGTAGAGAAAATTGGAGTAGACCACCCTGAAACTGCCATCTGTTTTTTGGTCTCTCTTCTAAACTACTGACTTTTAGCACAAACGATAGTCCTGTGAGGTAGTTATTATCTATACATCATAGATGAGGGGAAGGAGGGCTAAAAGAGGGAAGTAGCTCTTCTGCCTTATTACAGCTAATAAGCAACAGGATCAAGACTCAGATCTTTCCCTCTGATTCAAATCTCACGCTATTAAGTATGGTCTCAGACCAGGTTGCACGTTTCTGCCAATAACAGAAGCAGATCCGTTTGCTTCAGTGATGACATCATTCTTCACCTTCCTCCTGTGAAGAAGGGGCTGGAGTCCTTGTCCTCTCAGATCACTGGGTGGAGAGCTTGCTGACTAATTGCCCAATTGTCCTTGATTGATATGAAGAAGACTGGGTCCTCCTGTGTCACAATACAGCCTTTGCCCTTGGATAAGTCACAAACCGCCTCTGATCCTCCGTCCCCTCCTCTGAAAAACTGAAAATGTCTACCTTAATAAACACCTGTGACGTCATGGCTTTCTGAATCCAGGTTGCCACATTAGGAGCTACATTCCTGGGTTCCACCCTGTTCACGTTTTACAAGTCTTATTCATTCTTGAGTCTTTTCTCTGGTGATTATAGCAGTTTTCTAACATTTCAGGGCCACTGAATTTAAACATCAACTGAAACTGTATGCCAATCAATATATGAAATAAATGAAAATTAAGTCCCTGGAAGGGACTACAGTGTTGGGGTGGGGGCCCTGCTGCTGGGCCTTACCCTTGACCACCCTGAAAGCTAAGACATTGCCAAGGAAGTCATAAAGATCTAGAGGCACATTGTGAAAATACCACCGATTAAGTGGATCTATTCTTTCCCTTATTCTGAGCCCCTGTCTTCATTCTCTGTCTAGTACAGTGCTTGACTCATGAAAGGATCCCAGTACAACCATCTATTCACAGGACTAAAATGAACAATTAAACAATAAACCCCTGTAGCCTTTCAAAAAAGACCTTCCCCCCTGTTGACAGACTGAATGCTCTCCACCCCTCAGACTATCAGTCAAGCTCTGTCAACCATCACATAGATCCAGTTCTTATGCCGTGTTTGTTTCCATAATTAATAGGCTGCTTTACTTAACAATATCTAGTGATACCCTTAAAGAAACTAATTAGGAAAAGGCTGTACAAAATAATTTAACAGAATTAATACAGAAAGGGAAGTGGCTTTCACTTAGTGAATGTATGTCGTTTTGTAGTGATCACTACGATCTGCTTTAGATACACCTCAAATTCTCAGGAATTCCCTCAAGCTACCACAGCTAGCGTTATGTTGACTTGGTCCTAATTGTATCTCCCCTCAACTTCTTTCCTGATCCAGATTAACTCCCTTCTGTTATTGACTTGTTGACTTATAAAAACTTTCAATGAATATATGTGTAGAGATGAGAAATTGGGCAGGCCACACGACATACCGCAAAACAGCTTACTCTAACTTCGATGCTGAAAAGGCCTATTTAGGAGGTAGGAAGTAACTAACCCCACATTAAATGGTTTAATCACTGCTGAAGACACAATGAAGTCAGTCCGTTTTCTGCATTATATAATGCAAATATAATGAGGCCCGTAGATGGAAGGAAGTAAAACATCAAGAGGCAGTATGACGATTAGCCTGTTTCCAGGTTAGGCTGATGTAGTTGTGAGTTTTAAAATCAGGAAAAAAAAAAAGTTTTTAATAAAGTGTTTAATTATTAAGTTCAAACAGTGTATACAAATTTGAAAAATAATTGCACTACTACAAAGGTTGTTGAGCTAACAGTTTTAAAAGAGTAAAATCAATAAAAATGAAACTATTGACTTTGTAAAGCTGTGCAACCATTTTGTTTTAATCTTATTTTGTGATCACAATTTGTCATGACTATTTAAAATATATAAAATAGGTCATTGATCCAAGAAAACAATATGAAACACTTATTTTGTGTTTGCCATGTTTTGGGTTCTGAGGAATTTTCAGAAATGTGAACTTGGAAGTATTTCTGCTCTCCTGGAGGTAATATTCTAGTGCAGAACAACAGATAGTAAATAATTAATTTTATAATTAATCATTAATGTTATTTGTTCAAATTACTTATCACCTTTAAGCCTTCATTTTCCCATCCATAAAATGGGGGCAAATAATATGCACATCTAGTGGCTATTGGGATAACTGGTGGTCCTGCACACACTAAATGTCTGGTACAATTAATCAAGTAGCTAATATTTCTCTTTCTTGGTCTCATTTTAAATGTTATTTTCAGATATTGCTTAGTACTTTGCCTGAATATTTATATAACTAATACCATTGTATCCCAAAAATATAGTTTAAGATTCACGTGCAAAATCAATCTTATGGTTCAAGAAATAAAATAAAAATCAATCATATAAATAGTCCTTTCTAGAGCACTGAAGTTCTACTTGTAAAGTGGGATGCAGATTCCATAACTCTCTTACCATTTAAACTTTCTCTCTCCTACTACGCCAGCCATTTTATAAGTAGATCGGCTACCTCAGCTGCACGATTGCCAATGACATGTGGTTTGCTACTTTCATACTTTCAATCTGGGTCACTCCAGTTTTTTAGTAACCTGTTGGAAATGATTCACATTGCTCAGCACTTTCCCACTCTAAATAGAGAGTGGTCATTGAGTCAAGCGGCAGCCATTCAGCCTAGGGAAACTTGGAGGAAAAAGACAAAATGCAAAATTTGCTAAGTAAATTTCTAATCATTCAGACATAAAACTGTGGGGTCAAAATGACATACTAGAGTTTGTGGATCTCAACTTAAAGAACCAACCCCAGGATGTCAAAAGTTAAAATATGACTGATATTTCTTCACTAAAATAAATGCATAATAGACAATATTGCATAATTCATATGAATCTAAAGTATTACAGCTTTATACGATCTCTCCATGGCTCATGTGGGTTTCTTTTTTAGTCTTTTCGTGGCTATGGTGATAATACAGTTAGCATGAGATCAGGACAGCTTTGTGAAGGCAGGGAACAGTCCTGAAGAGTTTTGCTTTAAAACCCAGAGCACATAAAAAAACAAAAACAAAAAACAGCAACAAAAAATAAACAACAACAAAGAACATTATAGCACAGACTGATATGTGTGTGTGTGTGAGTGTGTGTATATATATATACATACACACACACACACAGTACGTATTGAATCAATAAATCAGTAAGTTACTTGTTTCACCACACTTCATTAATTAGCCAAATCTGGTTAAAGCACAATGACAAAATTAACCTGTTTGGTCCTTAAAATGGTCTCATTTTGTGTTATGCCCACTATACAAACAAGACAGTTGTCAAATTGAAGAGGCATCATTTGAACATGAATGTTTCTGTCCCTAAAACACATCATATTAAACTTCAGTTCAAACAGATTATGTTCATCATACTGTGATGTTTTTGGAATATCCAAAAGTTTAGTTTGTGTTCATTCATTCATTCATTCATTCATGTATTCACTCATTGTCTTAGTCCATCAAGTAGTCACAATGGGCTATGTTTTATGATACAGAAATGGAACTGTTGGTGTGTAGAAACAGACGTGGTGTTTGCTCACCTGAACTCACAGTCTAATGAGAGAGAGATACTTTACTCAAGTTATAATTCTTGTTATGAGTGAGACGTGCGTAGTGTTCAGAGATTAATGAAAAGGAAACCTGGCGTTATATGAGTAGTCAAGGATGACTTCACTTTGAAAGGGTAAAGTAACTCGGAAGAGTAAGACAGGGATTTCCAGGCAGGGGGACCATGGTATGAATGCCCTATGGCAAGAAAGACTGGAGGACGCTGGGCCAGAGAGGCCAGCAGCAGGCTAGTCGAGGTCGAGCTGCAGAAAGTAACTAAGCTCGTCTTGGTTAGTCTCATCTTGGTGCAATGGCAATTCCTTCAAATGGTTTAATCAAAAGGGTGACACTATCAGATACATGCTTTAAAAAGGAAACAACGGCTGTCGGTCCCCTCCTCCCAGATATAAACCTACTTAGAAAAGGAAGCTAATTAATGGCTAGGATAACTCTTGGACTGTAATTATCTTTGCTCTCCTTTTTGCCCATCAGAGGAGGATAGAGAATTATCTTCATTGATGCTTTAATCACTGGAGGACTGTTCCACTTGATCAATGCTCAGTGTTCTTTTAATGCTATCTGCTTTACAATAACAGAAAATCCCCCAAGGGTCATTCTTGTACTCTGGGTACAAATTTCATAATTATTAACAACAAAAAAAGTTCAAATCCATAGTCCGTTTACCCAAACTGAAAGGTTGCATTAAAAATACTTTAACAACATGGACTTATCAATGGAATCATTAATTAAATTACCTAATGGTAAAATTTAGGAATCAATTACAAAAATAATTAAAGTAATGAGACTAGCAACATTTAGAAGATAGTATAAAGAGAGCAATTGTGTGAAATGGCAATTGTCCCTGGACACACTTAATAATTACAAGCACTTAAATGCATTATTTGTCCCAAAATGGTCCCATGTGCTATAAAGATTCATTCTTCAGATACTATTCTGAATTCCTTACTAGAAGTATGCTATGTGTATCAATTTATAAATATATATTAAGGTTGGATTATGCAAATAAAGTCATTATTTTTAAAATATAAAACCACTGTTATATTTTTAAAACAAGGACACTTAATCTCTTGGCCTTCGAACTGGTTCATAAACTCTTTTGCATCTCTTCATTGGATTGGTTGAAATATCCCCAGTATTTCAAATCATCATTTTCCATATTAGTAAAGATGGATATATATTTTCTAATTGAACATATGAAGTATTGTAAAGTCCTTGTGATTTGGTGTCAGCTATGCTTGGGTTCAAACATCAGCTCTGCAGACTCAGACAGAAGGTAATCTTAGGTAAAATGCTTTAGCTCACTTTTAGAAATAGAGATATTATTCAAATCCATGTCATAGACCTTATTCAAGAATTAAATGGAATAATTCACACAGAGTGCTTAGACCATAAAAGTTCTTATCATTAATTATTCACTTATTAAGTACTTCCCAATACTCAAGAAAGGTATTTAAACAGTTTTAGTAGTTTAAAAACATCTATAGATGTAATCTCTTTTTGATTATATATATCTATTTTTTTCTATTTCTAGAAAGAATTTGACATGGACTAAAGTGACATAACATAAATATGGCAACAACTATAAATGCAGACAGACTGTGCGTAGAGGGCCTGGTCCTCATCCGTATCTCTAAAAGCCCCTAGGAATGGTCTACTCCATCAGCCACAGTGAGTCTATGAATAGTCGTGATACCTTGGCAATCCCCGTCATTTCAGCTGCTCAGCCCTCCTGCCAACCTACTTTAACTTACAGATTCATTGGTCATCTCTCCATCTCTTTCCCTCTGCATTTGCATACCTGTTAGCACTGTTCCCTCCTAAAATTTGGTAACTTTGATTTTGATTTGTCTTATTTATTTGTACTTGACACATTTTATTTCCATTTTTCGGGTGGGGCAGCTCTGTAATTAACCTGGGCTTACTGCTGGGAAGTAGGGTTAACTCATGTAAGGTTGGAGTGTAAGTGGGTTATCTTATTAATTCTAAAAGCTGAATCCTGACAGAGACCTTAGTCAAACTCAGGAGCTGGCTACTACCTGTGCCCTGGAATAATTTGTCTTTCTATCCTCCTGCCTGACTCATAGTCAGAACAGTCATACGTCTACACTGATATTTTATAGAATAAGAACTCTGAAAAGTTGAAAAATCATTTCCCATTTCTACCAACTAGCAGTGTACTCTTTTGTACTATAAGCTCCATAATTTAGAATACGCAAATAATAGGCATCTATTCCAATAACAAATTCATCCAGTTATTAAGAAAGACAAAAGGGATGCACTTTTAAAATAAAGATGTGACAGGATTAGAAACCAATGGAGATCATCAGAAATTTGAGGAAAAAATATTTTTTCCCCTCTCAGTTAGCAATTAGACAGCTGTATTTTGCACAAGCTAAAATTGATACCAGGAATACAGTGCTCAAGTTGCTTGAGCTAGAAATAGAATTGAATATAAGTTATGGGGAATAAATTCTTCCTGAAAAGCCCGTAAGCCTATTTCACCCTTATCGGCCCTGTGTTTCCATATTCATAGCTAAGTGAATTTTTTCCCTCTTATTGAACTGCTTATCTGACTCTTTCCTCCTTCTTTCCTTCTCTTTCTCTCTTTCTTGCCTTTCTCCATGCTACTTTCCTTTCTTTTCCTCTTTATCTTTTTCTGCAAAATGACAGAATTTCAATGGGAAAAATCCAATGGTACACATTTAAGGCAAAAAAAAAAAAAAGAATAAATAAGTAGTGGGGAAAGAGCGACACTACTTGAACCTGGGACTTCTCATATCTATTGAGCTTTTCATTCAGCTACTTAACTTTTCATCGTGTGTGTGTATATGGTCTCTAAATAGAACATAGAAGGATGAAGTAGTTAACTGAAGGAATTTTTTTTTTTTTTTTAGACTTTAAAGTAGTCGAGCTCATGATTTACTAACTTCACTGAAGGAACTTATTTGCCTACCTTTGGAATCAATTAGTTGATGCAGAAATCATTTTTGTGGCAACCTACAATGCTTTCTGGAGCTAATATGTGATATTGTACTCAGGTGAAAGTACTAAGGTCAGTTTTATTTAAACAACATATTAACTATTTATAGAAACAAAAAATGAGGAATGGTATTCCATTGTTTGCCTTCCATTTCATGAGAGATTTTGGGAAAAAAAAATAATGAGTGAGTAGAAAAATAACATCTTTTGCCTTTTCAGTTGGCTCATATTTAGGAGGAAGATTACACTATGATGGAGCAATTGAGTTTGCAATTGAGCAATTAGTTTGTAGTGCATTAAGGCAAAAGCACTCTGTATGAAATCTCGTGAAAAAATATACACAGCATGTTGTATGACAAAACTTCCATTAGCATTTTATTGTACCAATGATACAGCAATTACTCATACATTCTCAAAGTCCTTTGAGTCACTGCATTTTGAACAATGTCTTAATAATACATGTAATAGCATCTTACCTGTGATAGTAATATTATTGATCTAACACCATTAACATTTGCAGCATTTTTAAGACCCATTACCTGCTTGTATAGTAGCCCTGCCTGGCAAAAACACATCACTTTCACTGTTAAAGTTTGGCAGACAACAACACACACAAAAAGCAATTTTAACTGCTACAGTGTCTGTCTGACTGCTTGATAATGTCAATCAATAAGTGAATTCACTTTCCTATGGTCCCTGGTAAACAAGATGTCTGCTCCGTTTCAGATGCAAACAAAAAGAAAGGAGCCAAGATAGGGGTGGCTCAAAATAAAGTGTTTTGGATAATATTTAATGGGCATGTTGGGGAAGGGTTGTGGTAGAGATTCAGAAAATTATATTATCTAAGAGAAAAACTGAATAACCCATGGAAATAATGGTATAGTGGCTTGGAAATTTTTAGAATGGAGACAGATAGGAAGTTTGTTTCTTTCTTAATAGACTTATGATCAAATTCAATTTCATTGAATTCAATGAAATTTAAATATTCATAGAGAAGATATGCTATCTAACTATAGTCTTACCTACTTTGCTGTGTATCATCTATCTATCCATCCTCCTACTATCTAATAAGCTTGTTAGCTAAATATTATTGTATTTATTTGTTTGCATATCTATTATACGCATTGCTTTTCTACCTGGTGAATGAGGGACATTATGAAGACAGTTACAATTTTTAATAAATGTTTGGAGTAGTTTAGGGGAATTTTTTAAAGGCACAAATAAATATAAGGCATTTTAATATAGCTATAGAACTAAAGAGCACAAAGGCGTAAGTAAGCCTCGCCACCATGAGCACTGGGTGGGTGTGTGATTAGACAGTTTGGCTCATGGTATGCCTCTGTTCTGATCCCTGGTCTAGTGTTGATATGGATGAAATGGAAACTTGGATTTTGGGTCAAACTATTATAGTAGTGCATTTTTATGACAGTCATACATGCAAATCATTCACAACAATCAGCCAAGGTGTCTGGGATCAACATCTCTGTCTGGTTCCTTGACAAACACTCCTCTGACTTCTTCCTCACTCATTTGTGTCCCACAAATTTAGGCATTTTCTTCTTTTTCTAATGATTTCAGGTATCTGATGTCCCCCAAAACACACTCCAACAAACAATATAAAGGATGGATAGATGATAGATAGATAGATGATAGATAGATAGATAGATGATAGATAGATAGATAGATAGATAGATAGACAATAGAAGGGCAGTTTGTAATGATCTGACTTTTTTCCTACCTTAAATATTATAATTATGATAATAATATATTCTAACAGCTTTTAGAGATTATTATGTGACTGTCACTTTGAAGCTTTAAGATCTTGTCAGGAAAACAGATGGAATGCTCAAAAGGGTTTATAAAGAAACCGTTTCAAAATTAAAGGAATCTAAAACATTGAAGACACTGAGAAGGGTTGGCGAGGCACTAAGGCATGACTCAGAGAAACTTTTGACATCCTGAAACCTGAAGAAGCCAAAGGAGGCAGTTATTGGAGGCCAAAGACAGCTAAAGAGGCAGAAGAGTTCTCATTGGGGATCTTAGCCTTGGAGGAACTCAGACATGAGTAGTGGTAAAAAATCTGACCTCTCTTTCCTCCTGTTCTACAATCTCCTATAAGTGGTCCCATTAGCTGGGCCGAATAAGAAGCTGCAAAGCATGGGGGACCCAGAGTGTGCAGTCTATAGAGGTCAGCCTGTGGGGCCATAGGCCAGTGATTAAAAAGTAGAGGGAAGGAACTATGAGTAATCAGGGGAAATGAAGAAAAACCTGCAGGATGCTCTACCTCAATTAAGTCTCACCGCACCCCTAAAAATATCTCCTATTTCAGTTGAAGAAATCAAGAGTCAGAGTGGAAGAGTGACAACTCAAGTTCAATTTGGGTTCAGTTCAGGTTCTGCCCACCACTGCCACTACCCATCCCTCCCACAGTCTCTAAAAAAAAAAAAAAGATAAGAAAAATTGGAATAACGTCTGTTGAACAAAGACCATTCAATAGTTTGGAGTAAGTTATGAAATAAAGAACCTTCTGGTTCACAAACAGAACAGAATTGCAATTGATTTTCACAGCTATACTATTGTTAGGCCTGAAAAGGAGCTTTAGCCCCGTTTGTAGACAAGGTGATTGAGGAGGAGTTTGTTTTCAGTCATACGATCATTGTTGCAACTTGCTCTGGAATCCAGGCTGTCCGAATTTCAATTTGACACTATCATCCCCCACCTCTGCCACCATATGACATTATTCAGTAGGGCTTGTGCATTAAAAGAGACAGTATTTTATAACTGTATCATTAATCTCTTAACGTATTTATATAAGAATAACACACCTATTCCACATGAGTTACTTCACAACTATTGGTAACCTCTATTTTCATAATGTTTGTATGTTTTGATTTGTGGATAATCCTTGGCCTACAAAGCAAGTATTAATACATTATTAACTGATCCCATAGTACAACTGGTGATGACCTTTTCAAAAACTGAGATAAGCAGATGAGAGCAGCCCCATGCAAAGTAATAAAGGTCACTCAGATTTTATCATTTAATTTTCATAATGCAGATGTCAAATAAAGCCTACTTAATAACATGTATATTTTGGAGAAAAAAAAAACAAGATGACACCATGAATTATATTAGTTGAACTGCCACAATGAATTTTAGTGAATATTCTCTACATTTCACAAACTCCAAGGTTTATTCTCCATGAAGAGAGGGAGTTCTAATGAAGAAGATTGGCAGTCAAGTTTCTCAGCTTCCATAGATGAGATGCCTCTTACTCCATTCTCACTCCCATCACCTCTCATCCTCCTTGTATCTGACCCAGCTGCACCTTGAGATTGTGAACATTCCTATCATCTGCTATTTGCTAATATTACTCATAATATTAATTATTAATAAATTATGTTTAGAAATCTAAAATAGTTTTGCTTTATCATTTCTCATAATTCTGTAGGTTGGCTGACTTCAGCTAAGCAGTTCTGTTTCACTTGCACTCCACCTGGAGTCCCTCATGCGGCCTGTGAACTTGGCCAGGACAGTGATTTTCCAAGATGACCTCACTCACATGTCTGAGACACTGGTGCTGACAACCAGGTGGGGTGCTGTGGCTTTTGTTCATGTGACCTCTCTCACTCTCTCTCCATATGGCCTTTTCTCATTCAATAGACAAGCATGAGGTTTTTTCGTAAGGTGGCTGGTTTCCAAGAATGCAAAATCAGAAACTCCCCAACCCACGTGGAATAAACCCAGAACTGGTGCAATGGCACATTGACCACATTCTATTGGTCAAACAAGTTAGAAGGCCAGAAATAGACCCCACTCCTTGAAGAGAGGAGCAGTGTGCTCATTTATGGATGGGAGAATTGTTGGTGTTCGTCTTTGGAAATACCACCTCAGATCTGTTAGGATGTCTAGTGTCAAAAACCAAACACGAAATAACAAGTGCTGATTAGGATGTGGAGAAATGGGAATCTCTTTCCAGCGTATGTAATGGAAAACAGTATGGCAGTTCTTCAAAAAATTAAAAATAAGGGCACCTGAGTGGCTTAATGATTTAGGCATCCAGCTCTTGGTTTTAGCTCAGGTCATGATCTTGGAGTCAGGAGATTGAGCCTCATGTTGGGCTCCATGTTGAGCATAGAGCCTGCTTAAGATTCTTTCCCTGGACCTCTGCCCCTCCCCCCCTCCCTTTTTCTCTCTCTAAAAAAGAAAGAAAGAAGGAAAGAAAGAAAGAAAGAAAGAAAGAAAGAAAGAAAGAAAGAAAGAAAGAAGAAAGAAAAATTAAAAGTAAAACTTCCATATGATTCAGCAAACCTACTTCTGGGTATTTATCCAAAAGAATTGAAATCAGAATCTCAAAGAGATGTTTACACTACCATGTTAGTAGACTTATTCACAGTAGCTAAGTGGTGAAAACAACCTAAATGTCCATTCATGGATGAATGGGTAAAGAGGATGTGGCACATACATACAATGGAATGTTATTTAGACGTAGAAAGTAAGGAAATCCTGTCACATGCTACAGCACAGACTAACCTTGAGGACATTTTGCTAAATGAAATAAGACAGTCACAGTAATACAAATGCTGCGTGATTCCACTTCCATGAAGTATCTAAAGTAGTCAAATTCACAGAAACATAAGGTAAAATGGTGGTTGCCAGAGGCTGAGAGAGAAAGGAGGAGAGAGAAATTGGGAGTTACTGTTCAAAGTGTATATAGTGTTTCAGCCACACAAGATAATAAAATTCTAAAGATTTGTTGTATAACATTGTGCTTATAGTTAACAGTATTGTACTATACATTCAGAAATTTGTTGAGAGTCAATCTCCTGTTATCTCTTTTTACCAAAATTTTTAAAAAGCAAGATATTAATTACTGTCTGTTGTTGTTATATGGTAGGTTCTTTTCAGGGTTTTATATGCCTTTTTTTCACTTAATCCTCATACCAGTACTAAGATAGAAGTAGAGATGAGAAACTTAATCTTAGAAAGGTTATGTATACTTTTTAAGGTTGTAACCCTAAGAAGATTAGAGCTTGAATTAGAAACTGATTCTTCTGCCCAAATTAACAATAGTGGTCTCTTGTGTTATTCATAATTTCTAATACGTATAAAATATATTTATTTTAAAGTGAAATGAATCTTTTCATCCAAAATCAAACCAAAATGAACCTGTTCTGTGAGAACAACTTAGGAGATCAGGGAAGAAGAAATGCCAAAGATGAAAAGTAAGAACATAAAATGATAATGGGGCTTCATATTCAGGTTACCACAAGACCTTTTTCAACCTGGTAGTTGGTATGTGGGATCAAAGAGAAATCATGCATCATGCCATGCATATATTTACAATAAAATCACCAACATAAATAAATAAATCCCTATCATTAATAAATAATAATAATCACCATGATCCTGGTAAATCTTTTTATTTTTTAAATATTTATTTATTTATTTTAGAGAGAGAGCACCTGCATGCACAGAGTGGGGGGGGGGGAGAGAATCCTCAAGCAGACACCCTGCTGAGTGCAGAGCCCCAGGTGGAGCTTGGTCTCAGGACCCTGAGATCCTGACGTGAGCCAGAATTAAGAGCTGCCTAACCAACTGAGCCAGCCAGACGCCACCCTAGTAAATCTTAACAATGAAATGAGTCAGATAAATTTCTCTCTTTAATAAAGCTACAATTAAACAGTGGAATTCTCCTCAAAGTATTGTTATAAAATATATATTTTATTGAGGAATTTGTCAAGCCCTTAATGATGTGATTTTTCCACTGTCTTTCTGGAAAGGAAGACAGATTTATACATAGGAGTCTATCTTTGTCTTTTTCTTTGGCATGAGGAGAAAAGAAAATTCCTCTTATTGCACAATTATTTACTTTCGATCCTGCATTTCAAACACATCTACCATGTAGGTTCACATATCTCATTGTATTCAAATCTTCCAAACATCAATTTCTGCACATACAAAGTGGGATTGATATTCTCATAGCACCAGTTACTCATCCAAGTTGCTAAAATATATATTTTGAGGAGCAACTATGTGAGAGGCATTCATTAGATACCAAATAATGCAGGTTAAAATCTCTGCCCAAATAGAATTTATATTCTATAGGAAAAGCAGATTTTTTTTTTAGACTTTTAAATATAGCTTCATAATTCAGTACGTGGTATCAAGTAGTAGTAAAAGCTTTGTAAAGAATGGAAATCTGCTGACATGATTGTGCCAGGTGGTCCAAGAAAAAAATGCTGTGTGGAGGTCTTATTGAAACAGATTCGCGTGACAACATGGAGCCAACCAAGGGTAGGAAAAGTTCCATTCCAGATAGAGGGAACATGAAGAAGCCGACGTAAGAAGGAAGGCTGAACTGCAGTCGGTGTAGCAGAGTGCGTAGAAATGTTGGAAGAGTCTATGCAGAACGCAGTACATGGAGCTTTGAGGCTGGGGGTGGGGGGCAGGTTGTGGGGACGAGGGCATTGTTTTGTTTTGGTCAAGGCAAGGGTCTAAGTATTTCAGTCTAAATGCCAGGGGAAGACACTGGATGACTTTTAGAGAATTCGAAGACCTTAAATAATGCGTCTGCACTAGACAGAGTCATTTTTCTTTCTTTGATACTTTCCTTACACTTTCTCTTTTCTGGGGAGAGGAGAATATCTTGAAATCTGTATTTCCTAGTCTCCTTTACCAACTGGTTTCCAGTTTGTTCTGTACGGTAGAAGGCGCTGGGCAGGAGTTTGGAGGGTGGGTCATAGTAAAAGTCAGCATAACCCCATTCCTTCTGTCCATCTGGTGCAGCATCTTCAGAAATGACTGCAATCCTTCAGGCGTCTCGCTGCCTACTGCACAGCTCCTCCACTGACATTGTGCCCCTGACGCCAAATGGCTTCAGCTACTCAGCTCTGGTAACTACCTTTTCTTTTTATCTCCCAAGCTATGAGTGTGATAATGGCTTCCTATTGATCCTAATCTCTTGGTTGTCTCATTTGTCACTTTTGTCCTATCAGCTTTTCTAACACCTTTGTAATAAATCATGAATATTAAATTCCCAGTGTTGACCTAGCATGGATTCTCCTTCCTAACTGGTTCATTGTTCAAGATCAAGACACCTAATCGTGTGGCAGAGTCAGGATTTATTTCCTGTGGAGTCTACAGCACACTTCTAGATCCCTTGCTCTTAATTTACTGTTAGTTTGGTGACCTTGATATTTACAGATTGTTGATTTTCTTGATGGTTTCCTCAATCAGATGTTAAGATTTCTAAAAGCCCAGCTTTGAATATTTATCTCTATGTGCCCAACACCGGACTAAATGTCACTCAATAGTCAGAGATTGATGAACTACTTGTCACTTTGTAATATATAAGAATCTCTAGTTATAAGACCACGTGTCTGATCTAATCACCCCATTTCCTTTTTTATTTTCTTTTTAAGATTCATTTATTTATTTTAGAGGGCAGGGAGGGACAGAGGGAGAGAGAGAATCTCAGACTCCCCACTGAGCATGGAGCCCAACCCTGGGCTCCATCTCACAACCCTGAGATTACAACCTGAGCCAAAATCAAGAGTTGGACACTTGACAGATTGAGCCACCCAGGTGCCCCTAGTCTCCTTATCTCTAAATTAGTCCTGATAAGACCGTCCTTGCCGAGTGTCTGTCTACGTCAATGATAAGAAACCCTCTACCTCGACATCAACTCAGTGTCTGGTGTCATGCTACTTTGGACAAGCTTTCCAGAGACCATTGCCTATTTGCTATATATTTAGTATATTAAATTCCTTCATTCCCTTATAATTGGGATTCACAAATCTATTGAATTCAAGGTAATATTGTTTCTCTAAAATTTAATTTGGACACATTGTCATATCTTGAAGTCTTTTCATTAAGCTTAAATTGTTAGAAAGAATACCAAAATCGCCAACCATGAAGATAGATCTGAATGGGCAAAGCAAGACAGTACTTCTATGTGCATGGAGAGTGCTTTAATCATCTGTGATCATGATAACAATAATTTAAACATTTGCCACATTCTGAGAAAAATGCACTCATATTCATTGCTTTTTTTAAAAAAGTGTTATGCATTAAAGGAAATATTAGTACTCATATGTTTATTTAACATTCGAACCACAATATCTTATAATCTTTTCCATCCCATGGGAAAATTATTGAAGTTAACTAAACAGGGGATTGCCTTATACATAAGATGTAGATGGTTTAGGGAGACTTCTTTCCAACAGATACAATTCTTATTTTTGAAAGTTATGTGAGTATCAAATTTAGATTTATTTTATCCAAACATTATTCAAGCTCTATAATAAATATTGTATATCAATATTCCAAAACAATACCATAGTTGGTGGTTGTATGAATTTTTAAAATAAATTTTCATTTTATAAAACAAGCCCAGGAGCACCTGAGGGGCTCAGTCAGTTAAGTGTCTGCCTTGGGCTCAGGTCATAGTCTCGGGGTCATGGGATCGAGCCTCACCTTAGGCTCCCTGCTCAACAGAGAGTCGCTTCTCTCTCTCCTTCTGACCCTCCTCTCAGCTTGTGCTCTCTCTCACTCTCTCTCTCTAATAAATGAAATCTTTAAAGAAAATTAAACAAATAAAACAAGCTCCAATGAAGACCTTTCTTTCAAAAATAGAGATGGTTCTTTCTTGAATAGAAACCTCAGATGAGGAAGGGAGATAAAAGAGGCAGAGGGAGGGAGGGAGAAAGAACATATGTGCCTAATTTTTACGGTTGATGTCACATTGTATTTAACCACTGTGTCTATAATTATCAATATACAATGTGACTGATAGAGTCAAAATAAGAGAAATAAATCCACTGGCATATTTTGATAGAGAGTAGCTGTAGATGACAACATTCTCATCATCTAGGATCATACTAGGAAATGAGAACAGATCGAAGCAACTTAGCAATAACTCTTGTGTCTGTTTTTGTTTTCGTTTTCCGTTTGTCTCTTCATCCAACACTCCTGAAATTCTTGTTTCACCTAAAAAGCAAGAGTTGATTATCAACTTCAACAATTATTGTAGTGTCTCCATCCCCACTGATACAGCTAAGGCATTTCCAAATCACCGATCAAAATGCACCCCCTCATTAAATACTAATTTACCTTGACAGCTGAAAGTTAGCAAACACGGAGGCTTCAGAATTGTGACTTATCTTCAACAAGATACTGACTGTTACTTTTTAAAACACATTCGTTTCAGAGCATTTTCTTTTTAATTGTGAAATATCAAGTCAACAGGGAGGGCTTATATTAAAACACTCGCATGGACTCTAAAACTTCTCAAGAAGATGAACACTCACTCAGAGCCATTAAAGACAAAATGCCCTATCAATTTGAATGACAATAATAGCTTGGCATATCCATTAGTGCATGAATACTACATGAAGCCATTCCATTGTTTCCACATATCTATTAATACCCTGTTTCCACATATCTATTAATATAATTAGTGATAATATGGAAACCATTCAATATTTTTTCAAGGCTTAAAAGAGAAAATTTTAAGAGGATTATCTTTGGGAATGAACACGGTAGTTTTTTTCTTATTTTCCCTGTCCAATGACAATAAAAAGCATTAGCGGGAAACTACCACCCTACAGATGCAGATGTCTGCACAATCGAAGAAGTATCCTGAGAGTCGAACAGGTAAAGCATCTTGTCCAAGATGAGGGTGATAGGTGGAGGTCGACATTTGAGTTGGGTTCGTAAGCTGCCTTAATCATTATATTTTCATTGTGACTCAGGATAAATCACAGGAAACACACTGAGTTTTCATTTCTTCTAAGATGAGGATGATACCATCTAACCTCACAGAATAACTATTACTATCATAAACCCCGTTTTAGGGCTTAGCACATTTCTTGGAGCCTTGGAAGCTCTTAAAAAATACCAACTTTTGTAGTATTGTCATCTCTTAAAAGTACTCACAGTGATCTCCAGTGGGGTAGAACTACCTACATTTTGTAGGAAAAGTAAACTGAACTTGGCCTGTATACACAAGCAAAAAGTGAGTCTGGATTTAAAAGAGATGTTAAAAAAAAATTTTAAAAAATAAAAATAAAATAAAATAAAAGAGATGTTAAAATATGGGAATTGGCATATTGTAGTAGGTGCTGAACAGAGTCTTGAGAGAATAAATGCATAGCAACTTCAACAACAATAAAAAAGCATCAATATTTTTATTTCTTCAACATGTGTGTTTTGCTCATGACTCTTCCCTTTCATAACGGTGTGTCAGACCCTGTAGGGGGGCAGCCAATGAAACCAGTAAAATAAAGTTGTCAAAGGAGCTGGGGCCTCGACAGACAGGGTATTTATACCATGTGGCTGGGATGTGATAATCTTTTTCAGCGTTATCAGGGATGTTCAAGCTGAAGAAGCCATGCTAGACGTCAGATCTGTGAGGTGATCCTGTTTCTCTAAACCTGGCTTATGATCATTTGTCTCACTGGTGGTTCGGTTTCATAAAGTGGAGGGATGTAGGCCTTCCCCTTTGTGCTGGATTCTCGTTCTTGTTCTTGACTCCGACCCCTGGTGCTCATCCCACTTCAGCTCTTAAAATTGGTCCATTCTGATAGCTAAGTGCATTGAGGGGCAGAGGGAGATTCAAGACCTGTCAAAGTCCCTCCAAGATAAAAGGACATTTCAACTACAGCTTTTACAGTATGAGCCCATAGCAGATGACTGGTTTTGATTTTTCTAGGTCCTACCCCAGAGCCAGTGTACAGAATTCAGAATTCTGTTTTTATTTTTATTTGTAACTTGGTTTGATAAATGTCTCCTAGTATTACACTCAACCAGGAATTTATTTTCTACACACACACACACACATACACACACACACACACACACCACACAGCCTAAGTATATATTTTTATTTCCAAGTTTGGGGAAGTTTAAAATAAATGAGAAAGAAAACATTATTTTTTAAAGATTTATTTATTTATTTGAGAGAGAGAGAGAGAGAGAGAGAGAGAGAGAGAGAGAGCACCTGGTGGGAGCGAGGCAGAGGAGAGAAGCAGACTCCCGGCAGAGCTCAGAACCAGATGCCTGGCTTGATGCTACAATCCATGAGGTTGTGACCTGAGCTGAAACCAAGAATTGGCCTCTTAACCTACTGAGCCCCCCAGGTGCCCTGAAAGAAAACATTATTAACTGAGGCTTTTTTGGGTGTGTTTTTCCTCTTCTTCAAAAATACGAACATAGTATGATTTAGCAGGTAATCTTACATAATTCAAGGAATCGATATATTTAAGGCATCACCGAAGCAAAGGTAATATGTGGTGACTGGCCTGTCCCATCTGAAATATCCCCATATGCTTACGTCATAAGATACACATCAGACGCAGGACAAAGCTGTGTGACGTAGGTTGGTATCAGTGTGCTTCCCAGGCATTGTTTCTTCCTACTTGCAACTTAAATGTATGGCTAGAAGCTGGTATTTTCTCCTTGTAAAGAGGCTGTCTGGTGTCTTTCTGGCTTAGATGTGAACACGACCCCCGAATCCTCATCGTGTGTCTGCAGAATCCTTAGTATTTTATATGCCACCCTCCAGGGTAGCTTGAGAAGAAAGTTCAGAGAAAAGGTCATATTCTGGGCGGACAGCTTGCATCTGTCTAAAAGGCAACTTCATTTGTTTCCACTTTATGCTATTTTATTTGAAAAGGGGTGTTTAAGTGATATTTGCTTGCTTCTTGCTCTACTAGTGAGAAAAATCACATACTGGAGACAAACATGTCAGTAGAAGGCCTCAAAGATTTAGAAATAGTTTCAAGTGTGATCATAAAAGAAAAAAATTGTAAGGCTTTTTTTTTTTTTTCCCTGCTGGGAAGACCTACTACTTGTTGATGAAACTATTAAATCAATATTTCAATGAGATTTTTTTCCCCCTAGAAACCCACAGCAACCCTCAAAGTCCAGATTAAGCCAACTAGTATGATAGGTGGAAAGTAGCTGATGTTTAATATCTAGTGTTGAAGCAGATATGCTGAAATATAAATTCTCATACATCATTGCTGATAATATATATTTATTCAAGTTTTCCAGAGGGCGATTGAGGAATTATTTGTCAAACTTGAAGTGCACACAGCCTTTGTGTTAGTAAATTTGCAAATACAATTTTATTCTACAGACGTGTTTGCCCGTTTCCAACAGTAATGTCTAAGGGCATTCCTTGGGAAACTGTTTATGATTGTTACCTATTGAAACACTTACATTATTTTGAATTTTCCATCATCTAAGGGAAATATGGTACATTAAGAAATAGTATAACATATAGACTATAAAAATGAAGTATATCTATATGTGTTGACAAATAAAGACAAGTGATTGCATGTGCCTAGGACCCACGAGAAAAGAACTAGTATAGAGTGAAGTCTAAGAGAGCAGTCCATTGATTCAAGTTGTTTGGTTTAATGCGTGACTCCATGTAAAACTGAGTAATCATGTACACGTTACCTAGTATCTTTGAGCATCAGATTCTCCTCTGCTAATGTACCCCTCATAATGGTCATATTAAATAGGTTTTATATGAATTAAAAGAATTAATTCTGAGGAGTGGGACGGGTCAATGAAAGGAAATTTACTTTCTAATTATATGGTAATTAAAAGGTTGAAATTAATTATCACAGAATTATGAGATTATATTTAATATTCAAACCAAAATTTGCAAAAGGAAATTTCTGCAGCAGGCATCAATCATTATAAAGTGAAATTTGATGAATTAATGATTGGATTATGAACCCATATTTCTAAAGGCTTGAAATATTACATAAATTCCATGTTTTAAGATCTGCATTTGGTTCTGAGGATACTAAGTATAATGCTCATACCGGATCTTATTCTTCGGGATTAAAAGCTTCTTACTTTTTTGATGAAATAGTGGGTTACCCAACCTATTCAGTGCATGAAGCCGAAGTACTATGAGAATTGTTCATGGCTTTGAAAAAATAAATTGAAATTACAGATGTCAAAAGCTTCTAGGTAAAACAGAAAAAGTAAAAACTTCTAAGAAAAAAAAAATAAAACCTTTTACAAAGGACTCTAGACATTTTGAATTTAACAAAATGCCAAACAATATCAATAATAATGATAACGTAGTGCATGTAGCTAGGACACTTCTCAACACATATTACCTAAGTATCTCATTTAATTCTTAACATTTTATATATGAAAAATACCCTCTAAGTAGATATTAAATCATACAACTGTAAGCATACATGCAGAGGCATTCACCCTAAGCTTTCCCTACTTTAAACATTTTTTTAAGTAATCTTCACACCCAAAGTGAGCAAAAACTCACAACCCCAAGATCAAGAGTCACACATTCTACCAACTGAGCCAGCCAGGTGCCCCAAGATTTTGACATTTGAATCATAAATCTGTAGAGGTTTCCAGTGAGTTTCCTACCCTAGTGATTTATTTCAGTTAAATGACTCTGAATATCTGGTCAGAAAGTTATTATATGCACATCCATATGTTATGACATCTCTCCTAAGCAAATATCATAACTTCATTGTGTCTTGTAGACCAAGATAAAACTCATATTCATCTAACCAATAATAAAGACAGCAAATACATAAATGTCAAAAAAAATAGAAAAGAAGAAAAAATAGCTCTTATCCTGTTGAAAGTGTGTAGCATTAATTGAAACCAACTTAATTTTAATCCTATTGAAAGGTTTGCATCTGTAACAATAAGTACCTGAAGATGAGAGAGCAAATAAAATCAGAAGCCCCAAGGAAAAAGATGTGTCACTTAACCACTGGCGACAGAAGGGAGTAAAACTGCCTAGAGACACTCACATCTAAGATCTACAGCTTTCACAGGCAGCCAAGTTCATAAATTATAAGAAAACTCAGGGGCGCCTGGGTGGCTCACCTGGTGCTTAAGCACCTGCCTTCGGCTCAGGTCTCGATCCCAGGGTCCTGGTATCAAGCCCAATGTCGGGGCTCCCTGCTTCTCCCTCTCCCTTTGCCCTTCCCCAACCTGTGCATGTGCGGGTTCTCTCTCTCTCTGTTGCTCAAATAAATTAAAAAAAAAAAAAAAGAAAGAAAGAAGAAAGACAGAAAGAAGGAAAGAAAGAAAGAAAGAAAGAAAGAAAGAAAGAAAGAAAGAAAGAAAGGAAGAAAGAAAGAAAGTGAAAAATCAGCAGAGGGGCACCTGAGTGGGTCAGTCAGTTAAGTGACCAACTCATGATCTTGGCTCAGATCATGATCTCAGGGTTGTGGGATCGAGCACCAAGTTTGGCTTTTCACCCAGTGAGCAGTCGGCTTGAGATTCTCTCCTTCTCCATTGACCCCTCCCCTCCGTGCTCATGCTCTCTCTTTCTCTAAAATAAATAAATAAATCTTTAAAAAAAATAAGAAAAAATAGCAGAATTTGCTTTTAGAAGTTGAATGGCTAAATGATGATCTCATTTACTTATTACTTATTCATCCATCTCTTTACTCATCCACTCATTCATTCATTTATGAATCATTTATTCACTAAATAATTAATATTCATTTGGTGACTGGCATTATACTAATTGCTTTAGAAAAATTAAAAAAAAAAAAAAACAAGAAATCAAACAGACCCATTAACACCTAGACCATTGCACTATCTATCATCTCCCCAAGAAGGACTTTTGGGTTTTGTATTTGTTTGGAGGAGTTTGAATCTGTCAGCCATGATCTTGACATGAAAAGGTGGTGCCCACTAATTGGGTAGCTTGAGGAGAATGCTAAAACAGGCTATTTGGGAAGAATACCAGTAGCATTCAGAAAAAGAAGTAATGGATGCTACAGGACTAGAAGGCTTGTAACAGTGGGAAGATATTGCCATCTCTAGGCATGAGGGGGTCGGGATGAGAGACCCCCTGGGTCAGAGGGCAGAGAGAAGCTGATGAGGGGGGTTAGCTAGGAAACTATGGCCAGGAAATAACCCACCAAAGACACAGAGCACACAGGCCACCTGTGGACCACTCGTCTCAACTCCACTGTCCTATTACCCTCTAATTTCCTTCCCGAATCTGTCACTGGTCTAACTCAGCCATGATCCAGAGCATGGAGAGCCCACGGAGACACTGCAGGATGCCTTTTGGGGCACAGATCAAGGTAAAGATGAGAAAGAGTGTCTGGAAGGCCAGGTAGAAGAGACCCAGCACACCCAGCAAGACTTACATGCCAAGAACTTAGAGGCTCCTGGGTGGCTCAGTCCACTGAGCGTCTTGTTCTTGGTTTTGGCTCAGATCGTGATGTCAGGGTCATGAGGTTGAGCCCCGCCTCAGGGTCCATGCTCAGCCCAGAGCCTGATTGGGATTCCCCTTCTCTCTGTCCATCTCCTGCTCACTCCCAGCTTGCGCTGAAGCATGCACACTCTCAAATAATAAATAAATAAATAAATAAATAAATAAATAAATAAATAAATAAATATAAATAAACTTTTAAGAGAAATAAATAACAGGAACCTACTGTTCCTCACCTATGGGCAGGCAGACAGCATTTTCTCCTTCCCCTAACATCTCTACCCAATCTTCCAGGATATGTATAACAACGTAGAGTAATAAAGGTGAGAAAAAAAAAGTGTGTACTCATCTCTGAATTGAAGTGATTTTTTTCCTGCACGCCTGTAATTGTGATCCCTGATTAGAAACGGCCATCTTTGTTTTGTTAAGGTTTCAACAAACATGGAATAAATTCCCCATTACGTCATCCCACGCGCTCCTCCAGAGGGATGCCTAAGGAAACAAAGCTGAATAGAGATAGGAGGAGGAGAAGTGGGATGAGGAGACTGGCAGGGTTGCTTTCCTTTGGGTTAAAGAAATCTCAATGTGTCTCAATCCACTCATAATGAAAGCTGGTGCGAGTGACCTGAAATCCAGGTGAAAGGACACCTGTCTTTTGAGAACATGGGGATCAGTTGGATGTTATAATGGCAGCTTCTGTCCTTCTTGCCTCACACAACCCATCTTGCCCTGATGTGAAAAAGTAGCCTTCCGGATCCTTCTTTACTCTGTGTGTGGGTGAGTGTGTGCATACACTTGGCAACAAACGGGATTCCTGAAAGTAAGATTCTGACCCCCATCAGTAGAAGTGTGAGTGTTACATTTACCTAGTTGACGTTCTATTAAAACGACGGAGTCAGGAGTTAATTGTGAAGCGTGGAGTGAGATAAGACACGTAGACCCTTTGCTGGGGACTCATCTATAACAGCTATTCATCAAATATTAGGTTTGTAGTGGGGAGAGGGAAAAAGAGCTATTTTTTCTCAGCTTCCTTATCTAAACACATCTGATGGAGCTTCATTTATTTTACAGCCTTTTGAGGCCTAAAGTCACAAATTAGTAACAGATGTCAGAACTATACGGTGTCCCTCCCAGACACGCGTGTGAGACCAGAAAGCTTGCTCGTTTTGTGTTAAGGCGACAATTCTGCTTCAAGGAAGGGGCTCCTGTGTGTGGAAACCAAATACCCTGAGGCTATTTTGGTTAGCTCTGTGGGAGGGAGGAGGGACTTTTACGCACAGCCCGTGTAAAACCCTTGAATAATGATGCAGTTCAGTATAGATATGTGAAATGTCAGGCAGATATTGCCTTTGTATTGAGACAGATATGAACCCACATTCCAGTGTCATCAATCATCAGAGTGTAACCTTGGGCAAATCAATTAACATTTCTGAGTCTGCTTCCTAATCTATAAGTGTTTTCTCTCACCATTGTGTGTGAATTTTAAGAGGTTTAGGAATAGGGGATCCCTGGGTGGCTCAGTGGTTGAGCGTCTGCCTTGGGCCCAGGGTGTGAACCTGGAAACCCAGGATCGAGTCCCACGTCGGGCTCCCTGCATGGGGCCTGCTTCTCCCTCTGCCTGTGTCTCTGCTCCTCTCTCTCTCTATGGTCTCTTAGGAATAAATAAGTAAAATCTTACAAAAAAAAAAAAAAATTGAGATGGTCTGAGTGACTTACAATGTAACTAACCACTTGGCTCTTCCAGTGACTCGTCCCACCTGACAAAGTAAGCTTGACTCATCCTCTGGATGAACTCACCACGGACACCAGTCCCTACTAGAGCCATACCATTGTCTGCGGTTCGAGTAAGTGACATTCAGAGCCGTCTAAGCTTACTACGGGACATTGAATATGTCAAGAATCCTACTTTCTCGTTTTCTCTCTGAGGATTTCTACTTTACCAAGAGAGCATTCTCACGCCCACTGTACCTGCTTTATCACGACACTTTACGAACAGATGAGCTAGTAACCGATTGATGCGAGCATCCTGCCCCAGTTACAACGATCTTCCTAATTGCTGTCCATTCATGCTCAACACCCCGAACCCAGACCCTAGAGGTCGGTGGGAAGGGCCATGTGGATCCTGAACTGCAGAGGGGGTACACTATGGAGAAGCACCTGTAGTATAGGTAGCAGAGGAAATTCTAAATTTTTTGAAGACACATTTTTTTGGCTTTGTTGAGACATAATTGACATGTAACATTTAAGGTTTATAAAGTGATGATTTGATACATTTATGTGTCACAAAATGATTACCATAGTAGGATTAGTTAATTAATTAGTTAATCCATCAACTCACATAATTACTATTTATTTTTTCTGACAAGGGCATTTAAGTTCTTTTCTTCTAGTAGCTTTCAAATATGTAATACAGTATGGTAAATATATTGATATATATATATATCGAAGCACATCTTATTTATCCATTCACTCATGTCTACATAGACAGGTTGTTTCCATACCTTAGATGTTGTGTTTCCCTGATGATTAGTGATGATGAGCAGCTTTTTATGCACCTGTTGGCCATCGGTATGTCTTTCTTAGAGAAATATTTATTCAATGCCTTTGTCCTTTTTTTTTTTTTAACTGTCATTATTTAATTGTGTCATTGTCCATTTTTAAATTGGGACATTTTGCTACTGATTTCTAGGAGTTCCTTTCAAGAATACTCAGTTTTCGGGTCCAAGAACATGGAATATCTTTCATTTGTTTCTACTACAATGTCTTTCTCAAACTCTCGTAATTTTGAGAGTAGAGATATTTCACCTCATGGTTTAATTTATTCCTCAGTATTTTATTATTTTGGATGCTCCTATGAATGTGATTATTTTCTTCATTTCATTTCAATATATTTTCTTGTTAGTGTATAGAAAGGCAACTGATTTTGTACTCTGCAATACACTGGGCCAATGCCTCCTCTCTGCTTTCCCAAATGTGATGCTAAAGCTCAAGTTTGTGGTCTCTCCCTGACTCAGAGATGAGGGGTGGGGGCAGCTTTCTGCACATGCTCACTACCTCTCTGTGAAACCCGTCTCTGCTGGCCAGGGCTGGCACAAGGAGTAGGCCCTAGGTTGGGGGTATGCAGGGGTGAGGCGTGCAGAGTGCTTGGGGTGCCTGAGGGCCAGTCGGAGGAATCCACAGGGGAGGTGTTGAAGGAAATATATCCCTTTAATGCTCTCTGAAATTCCTATCTGCCTTTTTATCCACCTCTTTGAGCCCTGAAGCACCTCTGGACCTAGTACTCTGGTTGGGGGCAAATGGTGTCTTTGACCGCATCCTACATGGCTGGGGAAGCAGGTGCATATGCTCTCATGCTCTCACATTCTCACTTACCCCTGGGGGAGAAATTGGGGGCCCAAGAAGGTTTCCCTTGGCACTGAACTGTGCCTCTTTGGGGAAGAGGTCACATGGGCAAAGTCAAATTGCTCCTTTCCCTCTTCACTACATTCGACTTTGTGTTCTCTCCCTCTCCCTCTCTCACAGTGTGCTGGAACCTCCACAAATGCTCTCTCGCCTCTGGGTGACAACCCAAGACAGCACTCTCCAGAGAGGCTGGAGCCAGTGTACAGGCCACTGCAGTGTCCACGGCCAGGACTGAGGTCCATCTGCTATTACCTGTTTTACAGGTAGGTGAGATTCCTCCTGGGTCCCTTGGCTTATGTGCTGGATCCCATTGCTCTCACAGAAGCACTTTTGTCCCTGGATGGATGCCAAATTGTTGCTGAGTGGGGGATACAGGTATAGGATGTCTTTTTTGGCCATCTATAGGATGTCTTTTTTGGCCATCTTGGCCATCTGAGCACTCCTCAGACAGAAAACAATTGCCTTGTGAGTAAACATGCAGCCAGAATGCGATTCGCATCACAGACAATGTGCTAAGGGACTGCCTAGACAGATGGAGATCTCACCCTTTCACAGAGCCAAGGAGGTCCAACCCATTGCATAGGTGTTCTCAAGACACCCAATCAATACCTAGTCCTCAAGTAAGAAGACCTGACAGCACCGTTAATTGCACATGCTTCGTACTGGATTCATTTGGTAATTGGGATGACCATCTGTGTTAGCTAATTAGCTTTAACTAAAGGAAAAAGGAGTTCCTCACATATTTATGACAAGAGCTAGTTTTACAGCTGGGATGAAGGAGACCACCAGAGCTAGGCTTCTCCACCACCACGGAAATTGGGAAATAAGGCTGCTATCTGTCTTCCTTGATGATCACATTTCAAAGAAATTGTTCCCAGGTTCTTGAGAAAGACATTCCTGAGCTATAAAACTAGCAAGAGACATATTTAGCTTCTTGAAAGATTTATACACATTTCAAAAAGACAGAGAAAGAGCTTAGAATGACTAGTTTTTTTTTTTTAAAGTAAACACTCTAAGATAAAGGGAGGGCTTCCCCTCCCTTATTATCAACCAGGAGGACTACGCCTCTCACTTGTAATTTGCTCTTGCCCTTTCAATGCACACACATATCCGTGCACACACGCGCATCCACGCATCCACACTTGTAACTATGAATTTTGTTCTGAGCCATCTGAAGGGAAATGGAAGATACTTATCTCTAATATGTTTACTAATTTGCTTTATCCTAGAATATACAGACTGTAGTGTCAGAATCGTTAAGGTGTATTACTGTGAAGTAAAAAGCCTCCCTACTAGAGGTCAATATTTGTTTACAGTTATTTTGTTTCCCATTGTGTTATTCATCTGAAATTTGGTTTGATTCATCTGCTTTTGTGATTTTGGGGTTTGGACCAGCTTTGTTAATTTTTTTAAAAAACTCGTCATTCTAGAATGTGCAGCACATTAACATGATTCCAGAAGTCAGACTGTCCTGAAAGTATATTCAGAGAAATGCCCTCACCCCTCCTCATTTTCACTTTGTTCCCACCCATTCCCTGTAGATAAGCAATCTCACTAGTTTGGAGTTTTCTGTTCTTTTTTATTTTTATTTTTTAATAAAAAAATACACTTTTATATTTTCAAATTTCCTCTTGTTTTTACACAAAGACAGCACCATAACGATACTAACATCCTTTTTTTTTTTCACTTAACAATATATCCTAGAAACTCTTTTTTTTGATTCATAGAATTTCACTTCTCACATATAGATAGATAGTAGTCCACTGTGTGGATGTGATGGAATTAGCAACTCCTCGGTGTAAGGACACAGAGTAGATCATAAACAATTACAAGCAATAATTGTACTATAATGAATTACTCTGTGCGTACATGTCTCTGTACTGTTGAGTACAATTTCAGGGTAGATTTCCTTTCCTTTTGTAGCAAATGTAAGCAGGCACATTAACAGAGGACGACCAGGAGCGCTGTAGGACCTCACAGTGCTGTGCATTATGTTTTCTCGTTTTCAGGATTTACAACTACATAATCAGTCCTGAGGAGTGATCTGGATGAAAGAACCATCAGAATTGGGGCCCTGCAATTTTGACAGACTCAGAAAGATGTGTAGGAGCGTAAGAGGTCCATTGTGAATTGTCTCCCATATCTCTTATGTAAATACTCCATGGCAACTCTTGAGGCTTGATTAGGTTCTCCTTCTCTGTTCTACTTCTTCCATCAAAGCACTTGATATTTTGCATTATCATCATTGATTTTCTTGCCAATCTCTCCTTCCTTGAGGAAAGTGAGTACATCTTATTGAACTTCTATCAAATGCCTGGAGCTATTTTAGATGCTTAGTGATACAGGGATGAATAAATACAGATAAATGAACATATTGAAAAGACAGAAAGTTGAGGAGTACAGCTAACCTGTACTTTATTCATCTGAGTTATACTATTTCTCATCCCAGATGCTTACTATACAGTGGTACTTGTTAAAATGGAAATTCTTTCTCCCTTTTCCTCCAGGAATTTAGGGACAAAGGACTCTAATCTCCTTGTACCTATCAGTCCAACAGAATCTGAAGCAGGTAGTTCAGAAATCACATGTAGAGGCTGATTTTCACCTATATAATTGGACTTTCTATGCCTTAGACTACGTGTTACAATAGGAAATGTATAAAACATCTTGAGGGGGGAAGCTAGACTTTCTTATGCTGCTCTTGTGGAAAGTGCATTGATACTCATTTTATGAGTATCATTGATATGATCATTATTACATGAAAGAGGAGCCAAGCAATTTTCCATTCATTGCATTAGAAAAGGACATACATTATAAGTTCAAACTGCTTGTGGATATTTATTTTAGGGGAAGTTTATTTAATTTTTTTTTGGGGGGGAGTTTAACCTTAAGCAAAATGTGGGTTACTGAGCAGAGACTCTGCTGGGGAAGTGATTTTTGTCAAGAAAGGACCTTTTATGATACCCTTGGTCCTTTCCATGGAAAGCTGCAATGGAAGATGTTTGCCCCTATTCCCTCTAGCCCATCTTTTTTTTTTTTTTTTTTTTGAGACTGAGAGTGTTTGCAGGTATGATAAAAGGACTTGGGTTGGGCAAACATGGTATCTTTTGCATCCACAACTATTATTCCGAACATGGTAGACATGACCAGAGCTGTACTCTTCAGATTCATTTCAAAGTATAAAATCTAGGGATCCCTGGGTGGCGCAGCGGTTTGGCGCCTGCCTTTGGCCCAGGGCGCGATCCTGGAGACCTGGAATCGAATCCCACATCAGGTTCCCGGTGCATGGAGCCTGCTTCTCCCTCTGCCTGTGTCTCTGCCTCTCTCTCTCTCTGTGACTATCATAAATAAATAAAAAATTAAAAAAAAAAAGAAAAAAAAACAAAGTATAAAATCTAGTAAATCTAGGAAGGGAAGTTGGAAAAACCACTTAAACCTAATCCTACTTTTGATCATCTTCCATGAGTAAGGTCTTTTCAAGAATGAAGTCTGCACAGAAAAGAGCAGCACCAGGAAATATAGGAGATGCAGAGCTCTGCAAACATGTGGAGAGCACCTGAATCCAGCTGTGCCAGAAGTGACAATCCATTAACTGTTGAGTTATTGAAGCCAGCAAGTCTCTCACTCTCTCGTCCTTTCTATTTTATTTTTAAACAACTTTCTTAAATTAGTAGACTTTTTATTTCATTAGAGAAGGACATCTTATTTAGACTGTCTTAAGCAACATGACTAGTAATAAATATCCAGGATTCCCTGGGCTAGTTATGCCCTTTCTCTAGTACTATGACCTCTTCTTTTAGATTTTATACTAAGACTTTAATTGGCGGGGAGAGGGTATATATGGAGGTGAGGTTAGGGGAATAAAATAGATATAATGTTAGATAGCACTGGGGTCATGAAAGAAGAGACAAAGGGACAAAGTAATCATGAGAATAAGATCAGGGGGACAGAGCACATGGGTTTTAATTCAGGTTCTACATTTAATTTGTCTTCTGGCACTTAGTGAAAATAAGTTTCATTTACTCAAATAAGTAGAAAGTCAACCAACCATTGATTCCAAATTAAGTTCCCAAATTTCTAAAAATAAAAAAAAAAAACAAAGAGATAACAATGAGGCTCTTTACACTATTTTTAAAAAACAGATCTTAAAAATCTATTAAGAATCATAGATAAACTGGGGAAATCCTTGCCCGAGCCAAAGCATCCTCATATTTTTGTTAACATGAGTGCTCTTATTTGAACCAAGCCTGAAAACTTTGGCTTTCTCATGTAAACAAAAAAAGGTTATGATTTCTGGGCTGTATATGTTTTTGATTAATAATAAATAGGTAGTCAATTATTATTTAATAAACTTCATGGGTTTGGAAGACCAGGGCCAGATGGTCCTGTGGTTCCTGACCTTTATTTCCGCAACAAGGATCATTTTATTATTTTCTTCTCTCTTTTGAAATATTTCAAAATAACCCAAGGGAAAGTGTGTTCTTTGGTGAACCACCGATTGGAGTCTTCCATACTTAGAAACAACCAGTTTAGTGTTCCTTTGGCCTTAGTTTCATCCCCTTTAAAATGGGATTGCTGGTAACAACAGCACGGAACTACCATCAAGCATAAATGAGATTTTTGCCTGGCCTGTTGTTGATGTTCTATAAATGTTAGTTTTCCTTCTAGCTCCAAAATTTTTGATAACCCTTTTCTATATCAACTATAGTATATTACAAGTCTTATAGGAACACCGGCATTTACAGGATGAAAAAGAAAGAGCTTTAAAAAAAAAATGGGTTAGTAAAAATAGGGAGATTTAGTAATAGAACACTAATGGAATTTGAAATGTATAAAAGCTATACGACTAAGACATGTTATTCAGGTAATGAGCATATACACTGAAAGAGAATGTCATGGATTAAGTAGTACAAATACCCAACTGTCACAAAGTGTCTAGCATGAGAACTTTAATTAAACCTTCCTTAATGAACTATTAACATTTAAAATTCAAGAAAGCAAAGATTATCTAGCCCAGCGAAGACCTTTAGTAAGGATAGAGAGCAGATCTGATATGAAAACCACAAGTCACAGGAAAATATGCCAGTGAGTCTCTTTCTATAAGGCCACCTGTATCAAAGTGAGATTTTTTCAGAAAAGGACAGGGGACTAGGAATGCTTCTGAAAAATCAGACTAACGCTTTTTCTGAGATCTAAGCGAGATGAAAAATAGGTAATTGCAACTTTAAGCCTGCTAGCTTACCTTTAAACATGCCAAAGTCTTTGTGTGTTTCACAAATTACCCATTAAACTTAAAAGCCTTTGCGGAGAACTTTGGAATTTACTAAAACTCCCAGAAGATAAACACCTTTGTAAGGTTAACATGTAAGAGCCTAGATGCCCAAAGTGGACTCCCATTTTCCAAATTTAAATTCTTTTCCAGAGGAAATCTATAGACACTTTCCCAAGAATAATGTATATAGTTTATATTTGGACACATGCACAAATTTGTTCAGGGCCTTCAGAGACACCTTGAAATTCACAGTGTCACTTAGATGAATAACCCCTGGTTTATATATCATCTGACAATTTTGATAATTGTGTCAATCTGCTAATAAAGTTTGTATCGGTAATTGGCCACGGTAACCCCAAAGAAGATTCATGGGAGAAGTGGAGACAAGCATGTGGAAGGATCCTAGATTTAATTTTGTCATATACCCAAACAAGGCCATCCCTGAACTGTGCAAGCCCCTGAGCACCAGACTCAACGTACGTCTGGCCCAGGGTCACGATGCCACTTGTCACTGCCAGTCTGGTGGTCCGTAGGCACTGGAGGGGATGTAGAAAATTTCAAAAGGTATTCATGAGTATGGAGTCCTCTGAGGCACAAAGCCCCAGATATGGGCCCCACCTACCAGGTTCAAGGGAAACTATATCCAAGAATTGATGAGTCTGTAAGAGAGATAGGCACTAAATAATCTGCGGGAATACTGACACGTTGCATATAGAACTTCAGTTTCATAGAAACAGAGAATAGAATGGGGTTGGTCAGGGGTTCTAGGGAGGGGGCCATGGGGTGATATAGGTCAAAGAGTGCAAATTTTCATTTATAAAATGAATAAGTTCTGAGGATCTAATGCACATTATGATGAGTATAGTCAATAATACGGTGTTGTGGGATGCCTGGGTGGCTCAGCGGTGGAGCGTCTCATGAATAAATAAATAAAATAATAAATAATAAATAATAAATAATAAATAAAAAATCTTAAAAAAAATACAGTGTTGTGTACATGGAAGTTGCTGAAAGCAGATCTTAAACATTCTCACCAAACACAAAAGAGTTAACCATATGAGGTGACGAATGTATAAAGTGTCTTGATCTTGGTAATCATTCCACAATATAGGTATATCCAGTCGTCACACTGTACACTTTAAATATACACAATTCTATCAATTATAGAAGTTTTAAAACTGTTGAAACAAAAACTTCACTGAGAAGTTGTTCTGTTGTGCCGAAATGGGAAAAAGAAAAGTCTGGCTCTTATTACTTTTATAAAACTATTTTCTGTAGGACAAGAACTATGTGCCAGGTACTCTGCTGGGCACTTTGGCACTTTGATCAGTGGCTTTCAACCAGAATGGCCATGTTGCCCTCCAAGGGACATTTGTCAGTGTCTGGTGGCATTTCGTTTTGTTAATTAGGAGGAGAGTGTTGCTGGCGTCCACGGGGTGCGGGCCAGGGGAACTGTGAAACATAGGAGAGCCTCCAGCAACAAGTTTCCCAACTCACAAGGGTAATAGTGATGATCTTGCAAAACACTGGGCCATGTTACTTGCTAGTACTATGTAGATGAAAGATCTAAGTATCTCCATATTCTCTGTGTAAAATTGGCATATTAATTAAATTACTCATATCACTCAGAGATTTAACAAAAGGCAGGTCAAGGTTCTCTACAAGGTCTGTTTTACTCTCTACCCTGCCCCCCCGGTTTTTAGCTTTTATTTTATCTCATCTTGTGCTTCACAAAAGGAATCTTATGAGTCTACCTTTCCTCGTTCTGTGCGTACCTCCAGCAGGCCTGTAACATGATCTCCCACCATCAAATCCTGAAGCCTTCCCAAACCTGCCTACCTTCATTCATACACTTTGTTTTACTCCTGGGCTGGGGATTTAGTTTCTATTGTAGAACTTGCAGTCTCCCTTTGAAGAAACTGCAGCGTTAATTAAAATGATAGTATCACCATTTAAAGGCTAAAATACCTACAAGGACACAAGCAATAATGGCCCAGTTTTATGTGGCTTAGCAGGGCCAGCGATCCCCAGAATCCCTCTTACGTGCCCGGTTTGCTTTGAGAAAGAGGAAGGCTGCTTTTCTAAAGATATGGACTCTGGATCTGATTGCCTGTGTGAAGAACATTTCAAGAGGGTTAGGCATCTCTGGCTGGAAATAAAAACCGCTTTGTGTTACAAGTCTCCTAGTGTGACTGTGACGTAAATCCCGCTGACTTTTCCTGAGCAAACTTGTGCGATGCTCGCAAACTGCTGAACAATGCAGGTGGCCCAGTGCTGCAGCAGCAGTAGGACAGGTCGGATCTGTTATGCGTCCCAGGAAGGGTGACACGGCCGAAGGAAGGGGCTTGGGAGAAGAAAAGCCAAGTGAGCAAAAAAGCATATGACCTCCCTAGTCCTCACTCCCAGCTAGTAATCTTGCCTCTTATGTTCCCAAGAAAATAGAAGAATATCCACAGAGCCAAGCCATCATGTGTATTCGCCTTTATGTACAGCCCCGTATGTAGGTCTGCATTCTCTCGTATTAATTTGGATTATTTGTCTTGCCTCTCATACAAGTCAATCTTCCCACCAATCTCCTAGATCCTATCCCTCCTCTTCTTAATTTGCATCATTGGAGCGATCCTCCTATGTTTCTTTGCTGCATTCTAATACCCCTCTATGATATTGAGTGGGTTTTCTCCAAGCTCACACAAAAATGCTTTTAATTTCCACACAACAGAAGTTTCTATTGCCGTCTCTCATCTTATCTCCTACTTCATTTACCTGTGGCCTTCGTGTCAAATGCTGGAAAGAATGATCCCGGTAAAGTGTAAATTAGATCATGCGAATCCACTGTTCAGCGCTTTCCAAAATCTCATCTTGTTTGGGGCAAAAGCATCGTATTTATACAAGGGTCACCTGCCCTTCCCAGGACGTGGCCTTCGGCTGCTTTCTGACCTGACCTCCCACCCTTTCTTCCACTCTCCCCATTGACGCTGTTTTTCTTTTTCCTCAGTTACCAGAAATGCTCTGCCTTTTTCCTTCTTCGGGGTCTCTAGATTTGCTGTTCCCTCTCTTTGAGACAATCTCCCTCCAAACAGTGAGGAAGATTACTTCCTTGCCTCTTCAGATCCTTGTTAAAACGCCCATCCTGTGGTGAGGCCTTCCTTGAGGACCACACCTAAAACCACAGCCCGGCCTTGGGCATTCTTTATCCTCCTTCCGACATGTCGTTGCTCTCCATTGTGTGGGTCACAGCCTAACGGGTCACGTATTTTTTGGTTGAGGGTTCCATTCAGAAGAACGGAAATTCTGTGAAGGTGGGAATGGTCTGTCCCATTCACTGCTGTATGCTCTATACCCACATGTCTGGCGGGGAGGAGACTGAGGTAGAGTGATCAAAGTGACTAGAGAGGGGTTTGGCAATGACGGAATCTGAACAAAGGGCAGTCGTTCAGGGACATCACTTTGCAATTGCTCTGGCTTTGCGGACCTGGAATTTTCATCTCCGCTCTGGAGCCCATCTGTCAGGCAGCAAGATGTGTTCGAGTCCATAGTCCTGGACTTTCCGTGGTTAATGCTGGAAGCAGTGATGCATTCGTATACTCTGGAAACTCCAGTTGTAGCCCCTATACCTCTCTTCCTCTGTTTACGCCTTGCATCTCTGGCTAGAATCTGGGAAAATGTGATCATTGGTGGTGTCACGGTGCCTTGATATTTTCAAATCCCAAGAGGAGCCCAAGAGGGACAGAGTTACGATGGACCTGTGTACTGTTTACGTGCATGCGGGGCTGCTTTTGGAGGAAAACCCTTCATCCTAAGCAAAGAAATAAAAGAAGTCAAGGTCAACCTACGAACAAAGTCTTGCTTTTCCGGTGCCATGAGATCGTCAAACAGAGAACGTATTCATTGCACTCCAGATAGGAAATCTTTAAGATGCTCCGTGACAGAGTTGAGGACACTTGTTTGTGTTTGTGTGTTGCAGGCTGCTAACGGGCTACCTAAACAATGACCTTGTGGACGCAGGAGCTTAACCCAGACTCCAAGGAGCCAAAGGTGCCCACCCTGGCCCAGCCAAAGAGAGGTGCCCCTTCCCTGCCGTGTTTAGAGAAGCCAGGCACCCAGAAGCTCAAGGAGGGTCAAGGATTTTAATTAAAGTCTCCGTTAGTGACCAGAGCCCTTCTCACGTAAGTTCCTATAAACTTCTAAAGCTCCTGTCAGCCATATGTCTGTTTCAAAGGGGAACAAACTCTCTGTTCAAGGACAGAACTAGCACTCAAGCGTCAGACCCACGCTCCAGGACACCATCCTGGAGGCGGAAGCTTGTATGCAGTCCTACGTGCCCAGGCCCCCTGAGGCCTCAGTGCAGGTTTCAAAAGCCAGAACGCAGTCTCTGGCCTCACCAGACCTCCCCCTGCCACAGGGAGACACTGCATATTAATCTAGAGAGGCCTTCAACCCCAAAGCCCCAGGCCTGAGTCTAAGGGTATCTTGACCATGTGCACGCCCCCCAGGGCATGTGTGAGAATTTCCCATAGAAGAAGCAACAATACCAGAAACACAGATGTCTCACCAGACACCGTCAATATGTCTGTTTGGTTTTCATTTGGTGCCTGCTGTTAGTTTGTGAAATGCAGGTTCAAGCAGGTAATGTGGAAGAGAAAAATGGGGGAATAAAAAAGCAAGCATATTTGAAAAGGCTCCTGAGATCTCCCAGCAATCAGTATTTAGAGCTGGAACACACTTACCTTGGCCCAGCGTCGGGCGGGTGAGTATTAGCAAAACAAAAATCCTGACAACTACAGGATACTCACTTAGGGGACATCTCCCTTGACCCACAGTAGCAGCAGCATCAATCCAATGTCAGGTAAAAGCAGAGTTTATATTGTCCATGATCCCACCCCCCATCATGGTGCTTCAATGGATTCTATTTGCTTTTCTATTTTTTAAATTTAATTAGCTGTTACACTTCCTGCATCAAGTAACTAAAGTGATAGATAAACCCAATCAAAATTTTGCTGGAAGAGCGTTTCCTCAGGAAAACGGGGCTGGAACCTGGTGAAACCTAAGGGACTCAGAGGGGGTGATGGGAAGAAGGAATAGAGTTCACTGCCCTCCGTGCTGGCAAACAGCAGGGGTAGTCTTGGCCTCACGTCTCAGGAGACGAGGCGCTTCCGCAAAGGCAAGCACCTTTATCTCTCATGGTTCACTGATGAGGGGAAACTTGTTCTAGCATATTTTGTTCAGTTTCTCCTTCACAGTTTCTAAAAATTTCTATTTAATGTGACATTTTTCCTCCCAACACTCCTGGGAATGCCTGCTATATATAGCATCAGATTATGAATCTACATGTTGGATGACATCTTTTTCTTTAACAAAATTTCATATAAGGATAACCTATGGAGGCCAAAACCTTGCATCATCCCTATTCTCACTAAACATGGAAATATTATAATTAATACACACCCAATAGGGCTTTTTTAGTGGAAGTATAAAACCAAGAGTTTTTTATTTGTGTTTTTTTTTTTTTTTCCTGATACCAAAAGTCTCTGTTTCCCTTTCTGCTGGGCTGCCACCTGTCCCCAGCAGATGCCTTCTTTATTAATCCTTTGATGGTGACCATTGCCAGTTCATTCCCTGAACTCTCAGGGTCTTAGCAGGTACAACTTCTTTCTTTCCTGAAGTTATTTTCCCTCCCTCCCTTCTCTCCCTGTTACCATTTTATGTACCTTGGTGTACCCGTGTTTGCTTCTGCAGACTACTTTCATGGGAGGGACATGATTCTAAATTCCTTGTCCAATCTTTAAGTTGGTTTATTGGTCACATTGCCTCCTCGTCTGTGTTTTGTTTTCTAACCTAGAGGAAAATTGTTTGATGAAAACTATAAGCCCAGGGGCTCCTCGGTGGCTCAGTCAGTTAAGTATCTGCCTCTTGGTTTCAGCTCAGGTCATGATCTGGAGCCCCACGTCAGGCTCTATGCTCAGCACGGAGTCTGCTTCAGGTTGTCTCTCCCTCTCCTACCCATCTCCCCACCCACTCTTTCTCCCTCTAAAATAAATAAATAAAATCCTTATTTTTTTTAAGATTTAATTTATTTATTCATGAGAGACACAGAGAGAGAGAGGCAGAGACAACAGGCAGAGGGAGAAGCAGGCTCCATGCAGGGAGCCCAACGTGGGACTCGATCCCAGGACCCCAGGATCACGACCTGGGCAGAAGGTAGATGCCAAGCCACTGAGCCACCAGGCATCCCTAAATAAAATCTTTAAAGTAAAAAACAAAACAACAACAAAAATAAACTATAAGCTCAATTCCCCCCTCCATTCTAGGGGAAAACAAAGAAGCCTATACAGAAACTTAACTATTTTATAGCTATAACATATAAATTTAGTTATATTAGAATACAACAGCAGTTTTACACTTGTCTTTACTTCCTTCCAAAATGAATCGATTCCATAAATATCTTCTGATCAGCTTTTTTTTTTTTTTTTTTTTTTTAGTCTGTCTGGAAATTATATAACATGATCATAAGAGCAAGAGTTTCTGTGTCTGGCTTATTAGAGAAAACCCTATGTCCACATGTCCTCATATTGAAGGGACTTTCAACCCCTAAATGGAAAGCACTGGGAACCTGGGTCTATTTCTAAAATTGAAGAGGCAAGATATATAATTATTTATCACTCTTTAATCCCAATTGAGCTTCATTACCATGTGACTTTAAACTAATAACTTCGAGGCTTATATTTCTAATCTAGAAAACAGTGATCAGTAATACTACACCCTGTAGGATTGTCTGAGATTTAGAAAGACGAATTAGGTCAAAAAGACACCTCATACACTATTTAACATAAAATAGGTACTCAGTAAGCTTTAAATCCTATTGCCCATATTTTACACAGTCTTTAAGAACTTTTCTGTAGAGGATGACTCCATGGTTCAAACCAACACTTGGACTTATGTAATTATGTTCTGGTTTGTTTTGAGGACTCACTGAAATACTGAAGGTAAACAGAAATACAGCTCCTGACACAAATTAAGTTCTTAATAAATGAAAGTTATATTATATTTCATTATTTTTGCATTATATAACCACACATTTCCCTGTATTCTCCTGAATAAGTCTGTTTGAAAAGGCAAAGATTCCTCTTGAGCCAGTTCATTCATCAGATCATGGGAATTCCTGTGTCACAATTACAACTTTTGGCCCAGATCAGGCAAAAAATAGGGAATGGAGAGACCCACAGCATGGAGACAGAAAAGGTCGATTATAGGAATCTAAATGTGCCCCAATTTTCCTTATCATCACAATCTCTGAAGCTCTTTGGGAACATCCACAAAGGCTTGATGTGAAATGAACAGATGTCCTGCCTTTTAATTTAATTTCTGCATAATTTTATGCAAGGACTAACCGTTTTTCTTAAGTCATTTTTATTACAGTTCATACAAGGAAGAGCTCTTGCAAGTAATTACTTCATAAAACTTGAGGGAATAAATCACAGAACTTCAGGATTAATAGGAAATAAAGGCATGAATCTTTCTTACTTGCCAGGAGAGAACCCCCTGAAATAATATTCTGAAATCATAGAACACTACAGAGGGACAGAAGAAGAATGAAAGATCTTTCCCAAGTGCCTTATTGTGTCTCCTGGAGAAACTGAGCCCCAAATATATTAACTAAGCTACCAAATCCACAATCGGTGTGTGTTATTCAACCCCTGCCATTCCTAGGACTCAATCTTCACAAAAGGTGGAGAGGAACATTATTAAATTTTGGGGACAGAAGTTATGTAACTTGGCAATGGACCTCAGTAGTCATTGAGTAAAAGAGGACTAAAGATATAATATAAGGAGTGGGGGGCGGATGGAGAGAATTCAGTGATAAAATTTGCATGTATCTTGTTCTTAGTTTGTGTTCAGCATTGCAGTAGGCATGTTGCATGCAATTTTTTTTAACACCTGGAGATCCGCGTTTCTATCACCTTCTTCCCAGAAGCATCAACATATTCTAAATGAGAGTTGAAAAGCAAGTAGGGTCAGTGCCATTGGATCCAAGCTCAGATGCTGGGATTGACTTGTGGGAAAACCAGGAGGAAAAAGGCAGTAGTTAGCTTATTCTAACTCTGTTTAAAAAAAAAAAAAAAATGTTTACTACAGTTCAACACTTACGATTTAGCTTCAATTCCTTGGAGACCCACTATTTCACTTCTGAAAAAATTTCCCTCAGGCTTATGTGTGTGGGGGGGGAGAGTTTTTGAAAAAGCATGTCAGCCCACTTATATTTACTAGAGTATAAATATTTGTTGAAAATAACTGAACTGTCAATACACACTAAAAGAGGACATTAAGAATGAAAACATAAAGTTGCATAAAGTTGTCAAAAGCACAATAAATTGCACTGTAAACCTGGTCAGAATTTACTTAGGAGATCTTCCCACTTGAAAACTGAGCTTCTCCAGGCTAGAAAGTCAGACCAATTAGAACAATTTAGCCAAAACTGCCCTTCAAAATAATCTAGTTCAACATTAAGTTCTATGTTTGCAAAGAGCCAATGATGTGAAGTGATTTCCAAAGGTCTTACTTACTGGCCCAGGAAAGATTAGGACACACAATCTGTCACCCCAAATCCAGTGCTCTTGTCACTAAGCCATGCTGTCTGCAAGTGTTACTACAAACGAGATAGATAGATGATGATAGATAGATGATAGATGATAGATAGATGATAGATAGATAGATAGATAGATAGATAGATGATAGATAGATGATAGATATAGATAGATAGATAGATAGATGATAGATAGATGATAGATAGATAGATAGATGATAGATTTTCCAAGAATGAAACTTTAAGGAATGCCAGTCTTTGAGAATGTAGTATCATGATAGAAGCAAGGGAAGACGCCTGGGTGGCTTAGTGGTTGAGCGTCTGCCCTCAGGTTAGGTCATAATCGAATCCTACTTCGGAGCCTACTTCTCCCCCTGCCTGTTTCTCTGCCTCTCTCTCTCTGTCTCTCATGAATAAATAGATAATATCCTAAAAAGAAAAAGCAAGGGAAGGATACCATGAAGGAAGAATTTCAGTGTTATATGGAAACTTAGGAAGAAAAGATGAAGGAAAGGAATCTAAGAGTAATCAGGACTTGAAGAAGGACTAATTAACAATATCGGCTTTGAAATTGAAAGAAATGAAGACTGAATGATAAACTGAAGACGTATAATAGGTGGCATGGAGCAGGACAAATGCAACATGAGCGGGAACTGGATATGTGTACATATTTTAGGAACTCACTGGTCTGAAGGTAGAAGACTTTCACTCCAGTTGCAGCCAGTTGTTATGAACAGAGATGCTGGCCTAGCTTTGCAGATTGTCTAATTTTCCCTGAGAAACAGAAAATCTGGATTGTTTTGTGACATATTTCATTTCTGCTAGAAGCATGCATGGATAAAATAAAACATTTTTCTTTATGGATTCAGCTTATAAGTGACCCGTTCAAGCCCTTAGTGCATTGTTGTCAGTATGGGGCAGTTTACAGTGAAATCTGAAAATAATCTGCAGACCAGATGATCTCTTCTTTCCCCATGTTGCCTAAGAAAGGACTTTCAGAGAAGTCCAAAGGGCCAGGATGGAAAGTTGGCCTACACTACTATTAAGAAGTAGGCAAAGTAAGAAGTCTGAAAGAAAACAAAGAGCAGTGAGTTGAAAATAAAGAGACTCAAAGTGTGGAGATTAGGACATTTAATTAAAAGATGCAGCCAATTTGAATCAAATTCAACCAACTATTCATGAAAACAAATGAAAAATAACTATTAATTTTGTCAGACATTACGGTATTTGTGTTCAGGAATTTGATATTAACAAAATGGGATATCTTAGTGTTTGCAAAACAAATGAGGTTATAAAATAGAAATTATGAGGCTCACTTTATGAACTATCTACTCTCCTTTCTCCATTGGGTCCAATGAGACTGAGAGCTTTTTGATTAGAAAGAGACTTGACCCACAGATACTGTCAAGGAAAAGGACCTTGGGCTTCTAATAGATTAATGTGGCTGGAGCAAAGATGACATTAAAGAGGCGAGAAGGAGATAAGGAAGGAAATGCAACTGTTGTTAGCCAGCAGAGGAATTTGAATGCTTTGTTCAAAACTTCAGCTTTATCATGTTAACAAGTTTTTCCTGATCACCCTTCATGTATAATTCACCGTGTGAATACTTGACACAAACCACTTCCAAGTTTCACAGTGATAGATGGTTTCTCATTGTCTTTACAATGGATATAATATTAAGATACACTCTAGCAGCCACATTTGATCATCTCTGTCACCTGTCTCAGACCAACCTCTGATTTCAGGCTGCAACCCTGGCAGACAGTTCATATGCATTACAAGAGTGCTACATCTAAAGTTGTTGCCTTAAATCTCTGTTTTTCTAGTTTGGAATGCCTCCCCCCCCCAAAAAAAATTCTTGGCAACTTGCTCAGCTAATACATTGGACAGTCCAAACATATAAGGGGTTGGCATGCCTAGTGGTCACATGTCTAGTGGAAGATGGGAATCATGAACAAACATTTTTTTATGTGTCATCCTTCAGAATGACACATCCCACATAGTACCTCAAAAACAGCCAGGAGGATCGATTCCCAGTTGTCTACAATAAGAACTAAGTCCCTATCTCAGGATCTGCTTTCCGAAGAAATCTAGGTAGTCAGAACATCTGGGTAATGGTTCTAGGGATCCCTGGGTAGGATTGCATCCATACTTCAGAACATGATTTTATATTTCGCTCAGATGTCCATCTTCTTTAT